>NC_135723.1:72016616-72189116 GCF_964656455.1 Halichoerus grypus
TAGCATGTCTCTTTCATTTCATATCAAATTAATAAAATCTAATTTAAACTCTGGCAGATACTTACCTGCCAAAAATCTAAGCCTTTCATGGTCTTTCTAAAATAGAGGATCAGATTTGTTTCTCAAAATCAGTTGAGAAATTCTTCAAGCTCTTTCTCCAAAAGTATGTCATGTGGAAGTATTGTAAATGTTGTGAGCATTTCCATTTCTCACATATAACCATCATTTAAAATATTAATTCACTTAAGTAGATGGCCAAATTTAGCATCAGTGTATATTTATGATAATCTTAGAGAACAGTATAGGAAGCAGCTGTACTGGTTCTCTAAGTGTTAAATGTGCCTTAAAATATTCTTAATGTAATATTTCAACTACATAAAACAGCTCACCCTAAGGTTGCTCTTAAAAATATATACATATGCTTTGACTATGGATATATGCCTATACGAGATCCAAGTCAGTCAGTTGACAAATAAAAGCAAATAGATTTCATAGTATTAAAGCCATTTGATTAATATTGAAGTAATCACTCCTAATTTAAAGAACAGCTTATGTGAACATTAGTAATTGATGCTTATAAAATATCTCAGAAATGTGTACTCTGCACCTATGGTATTATGTTACTATTTCCTAAATTCACCTGGCCGAAAAGGAGTTACTATTTAAAATATAAAGTAATAGGCATGATGCGGCTACATTGTATTGGGGGAAAAAATTGTCCTTGGATCCCTGTGTTGAAATGGCTCGTGGAGACACAGATGTACTCTGTGTTATTACTGAATTTTGATTTACTGAATGGACCATCCCCATCTTGAGTCAATTGTGCCCTTTTCTAGTTTCTCTTTATTCATCCTCAACATTCCAGTATTGTCTAGTAGATAAACTCACTATGAGATCATTCCCGAATAAACTTGCAGGAAATCAAATTGAGCTGACCTCCATTTGAGGCCCCAGAATGTTAAAAGAAAATATCTATTGTTTTACAAGGAAAAAGAAGCAAGGAGATAAATAACTGAGATTAATGAGAAATCTTCAGTTTTGTTCTGGGTTTATAATTATATGATAATATACAATATTATATAATAATGTTATAAATGATATATAATAATCATATATGCTTGACCCCCCCCTAAATTCAGATTGGTTATTTGACTCTCATTTTTAATAGTCCACTCAATTTTACTGTATTTCTGACCCCTCCCCTTTTAATATACGGGTGGGAGGCTTAAGGGCAGAAATTTGGTTGAGACAACATGTGAGTACTTAATAGTAAATTTAGCATTCTTAAAGCAAAATAAAAATATGAAGAAACAAGGAGTAGATATGTAAATGCAACTATTGAAAGAACTAATACTCACCCCTTTAGTACCTTGCTTTAATTACTATGTGAAATATATGTGAATATATTATAAATAATACAAAAATACATTAAAATTAAATATATGTGCACTAGTCTAATTTGAAACTGTAAAATGAATGCTTAAAATGACAGTTTACAACAGCAGTTCCAAAACACACTCCCTGGTGTTGAGGGCATGACATACTTTACATTTAACTAGCAATTGCAATGAAGAGCATCCTGTGGGGCTCTATCAAGTTTCCCATTTATTTCAATGGAAAATACATATTACTGGCTTTTTTCATCGTATGTGGATACTCTGTCACAAAAACATCTTTACTGTAAATTTTTTAAATGTGCACATTCTCCTTTACACATTTATGTGGTTGATGATAAGCAATAGCAAAGGTAAATTATTGTTCAAAACCATTATACGTGTCTTTGAATATAAAAACTGAAGTGGTATTTTTTTAGTATTTTTTTCAACTCACACAAAAACATAAGTAATGTGAGGTAATTGCTTTTGTGTACTATATTAGAAAAATGAACAATGTAGTTGCAAGATACCATGTGAAAAGATTCATGATAAATTTAGATGATGATTACCATTAGAAAAAAAGGTTGTAATGTGTCTTTCTACTTTTTCAAAAATATGTTTCCCATTTATTAAAATATGTGCTAATACAGATAACAATAGAAAAGATTAATTCTACATAAAATTTTACCTGCACATTGCACCTGCAGTAAGTTAGTACTTCCAAATCATTCTATGTGGTTCTACCACTAAATATATTTATTCCTAATTTACATTGTTTGTGTAGAGGCATAGAGAGATGAGGGTAGTAAAGGCAATTATGGTAAAAATCTGACCAGGTATAGTTTTATTATGTCATTTTCTTTTTCTTATAGTTGAGCAGTCTGTTTTGTTAAGGAAAAAAATTAGGAATTAGGATGAAGAAAACAGCTTCTGGGTAAAAAGCCATTTATAACTGGTACTGCCAAATTTTATTGCCTTCTAAGTATATATTTGTTGTTGCACAGATTTTGTAAAAATCTCCTGGAATCTTTTATTTTTTTCTGGTGTATGTGCTCAATCCTTAGAAATTAATTGTAATATTATTACATGTTGAAGAAAAAGCGTTCTGCCTCTTGAAATTTCACAAGGCTCATAGACAATTCCCTACTTATTCTCACTACAGCATCCCAAAACATCCCGCCTCACGTGCAAAACTCCTCTCTAAGTGAATAAACACTCTCCTAATGTCCTTGCAACAGAAGTTGCCTTAACTTGAATGGTGAATACAGAATTTGGAAATCTGTATCTATTAATTCACTAGGTGAAACAACTATGCGCTAGTCACTTTTCACTAATTGAAAAAAAAAGTTGAAAATATTTCCCCAGCTTTCAGTGGAGAAGATAGTCATGCTGTGACAGAGGGAGATGTGCTGTGAGGGCTCAGAGAAGAGGGAGTGATTCAGCCAGCCTCGCTTGTCAGGGAAGATTTTAGGAAGGAAGTTTTAATTGGGTCACAGAGATAAAAGGGCAGAGATCAATGGGCAGAGAAAGGGGAGAAGGAATTCTAGGTAGAAGGAAAAGGGTACACAAAGACAGGAAGGTGTAAAAGAGGCACAGAATATTGGGGACCACTCAGTATTTTGATGCACCGCATGCAAAGACCCACTTGGGAGATTAACTGGAGTTGAGATTGGAGTGGTAGAAAGGCAAGATCTAGATTCTGGAGGATGTTGTTTGTTATGCCGAGAATTTTGGCTTTTATTCTTGGGTGCTGGACAGCCATGGAAGATTTTTTTTCAGTTTAAAACCTGAAACATCATGGCAGATTTGTATCTTAGAAAGACAACTTCATCACAGTGTGGACTAAATAGAGGCAGGGCAGAAAAAGAACAGGAATCAAATTTAAGACATAGAGTCAATGATACTTGGATTGGGTTTGGACTGTGAAGCACTGGGAAGAATTAAAAAGCAAGGTGGGGTTTTGAAAAGTGATTAAAAGAATCAAACTACTTGAGTTCAATACTGGTTAATAGCTATGTGGTCTTAGGCTAATCACTTAACCCAAGGTTCATTTTCTTTATGAGTCAGAAGTAAAAATAACTATTGGGATTATTTCAGAAGTTAAGAAAATTATGCTTATAACATGTTTAGCACATTTATTAGTTTATTAAACAAATACTGAGTACCTACTCTGTATTAGGCACTTTACTAGCAGATAAAATATTGAGCAAAAACTGATATGGTTCTTGCCTTCATGCAACTTACTATCTAGTGAGGGATATAAACACCCATCAAATAATGACATACATAAATGTGAATTTGGAAATGTGACAAGCGCTTCAAAGGAGATATGAATGTTAACCTTGAGAGCATATAACAGAGATAGTGATGATGGTAAGGTAGTCAAGGAAGACTTTAGGATTTGAATGATGAGTAGAAGTTAATCAGATAAAAATAGGAGTGGAGAGGGCATTTCTGTACTCTGTCAAATAATAAACATGTACCTAAAGAGTAGCCAATCATTAGAAAATACAGATGCATTATTTTGATTACCTTTAGCTTTCCTTTTATTTCCTATACTTTTGTAGAAGGAATTGATACATTAATAGGGTAGCTTCTCCAATTGGTCCCTACATTGAGGCTAATTAATTGGAAGGACACTGGTTTTATGAAAACATGCTCATTTTTAACTTACATTGTAATCCTGTGCAGTCAATCTCCAATTATTGACCTTTTTTATTCAACATTTATCCCCTATGTCATATTCACTATTTGTGGACTGATGGTATCTTATTATGGTTGCTTTTCAACTGAAAGTGGCTGTTCTCAATGAAGATGTGCTGTGGGGTAAAATATACACTGGATTTAGAAGACCTAGTAACAAAAGAGAGAATGTAAAATATCCCAGGGGCGCCTCGGTGGCTCAGTCGTTAAACCCTGATACATGCTACATTGTTATTAGAAGTGGTTTGTGTATGATTTGAGTGTCTCTTCATTTTCATCCAAGTTTCTTAAATCTTTTGATATTATGAGATGCAGAATATGGCGCTAAAATATATCTTTGTAGCTTTTAAGACTATTTGTACTATTTGAGCAGTAAGTGTTCCCTAATATCTACCAGCTGTGTAGGAGGTGACTTAGATAATCATCACATTTTTTTAAATAGCTTATTATTATTATGGGATCATTACTTCTCCTTTGTTAGGAAATCACATCTGCAACAACTAATTGCAGTTCTTCCACAAGACCTTCCAAATGGGCATCTTGTCTAATACAAGGATAAGAACAGACCCTATTTCACAGGACTATTGAAAGGATTAAGGGAATTTTAATAGATTAGAAGAGCATCACATACATGGTAAGTGCTCAATAAAAATTAGCTGTAAGAATTATTACCAGGTAATAAAAGTCCCCTTCCTTACATAGTCTATACAAAGTCAAATGTGCAAGTACCCTAATCAAACTGCCTAAAGGGAGAGAAAAAAGACCCTTAACATCTCACTCCCATGTCTCTATAGACCTATAGACCAAATGCCAGGGTCTGTTCTGGTTTGCTATTTTGTAGATAACTCTAGATCTGCTCAGTCCAATTCAGGAGCCACTAACCAGCCATGGGTAGTTATTGAACAACTGAAAGTGGCTGTTCTCAATGAAGATGTGCTGTGAGGGTAAAATACACACTGGATTTAGAAGACCTAGTAATAGAAGAGAGAATGTAAAATATCCCGGGGGCGCCTTGGTGGCTCAGTCGTTAAATGCCTGCCTTCAGCTCAGGTCATGATCTCGGGGTCCTGAGATTGAGCCCCGCATCGGGCTCCCTGCTCAGCAGGAAGCCTGCTGCTTCTTCTCCCACTCCCCCTGCTTGTGTTTCCTCTCTCGCTATGTCTCTCTTTGTCAAATAAATAAATAAAATCTTTAAAAAAATATATCCCATTAATAATTTGTATACTGATGCCATGCTAAAATGATAATATTTTGGAATATATTGGGTTAAATAACATATATTATTAAAATCTATTTCACAGATTTATTTTTACCTTTCTTAATGTGGCTACTACAGCATTTAGAATTACGCAAGTGGTTTATTGTATGTCTTTTGCCCATCGCTAGTCTACAAGCCCCAGAATTAAGTTTGGTGCATTGTAGCTTCATTTGGCCTAGAATTAATTCTCTTAATCTAGTTATTTTTGGCTATACTAGAAATCCTATGTACAACCCTAACCAAGTCTCTGAAATGACCCAAAATAGAAGGTGTTTTGTTGATTCTTCTGTGTGTCTCCTATAAAGCAAAAGGATGGCCTCTTGAAAAGTACTGACACATACACCAGCCATCAGGTGCTAGTGCTGTCTTAGTAATAGGGTCTACTATGTTAGGAAGTATCATGAGTTTTTAAACTGTGTTGTCCACGTATTGCTTAATTCAAAGAGAGGAGAAAACCTATACACTTATACTTAAAGTCACATTATCCTGTGGATAAGCTAGAATGGAAATATTTCATTTGTGAAATAAAAATATATTCATTACTACAGTTAACTTTGAAACAAAGAGAAATAAAAAGTGAATATATAAACATTTTGCTGGTCCAGATATCCACTATGTAGAATTTTTTTCCACTCATATCATTTAAATCATTTCAAAGAGAAAGTTGCAACTAAAGAGTAATTTGAATTTAAACACTGAACACACAAAACAGTCTTTTTTTTTTTTTTAAAGATTATTTATTTATTTATTTGACAGAGAGAGACACAATGAAAGAGGGAACACAAGCAGGGAGAGTGGGAGAGGAGAAGCAGGCTTCCGGCTGAACAGGGAGCCCGATGCGGGGCTCGATCCCAGGACCCTGGGATCATGACCTGAGCCGAAGGCAGACGCTTAACGACTGAGCCACCCAGGCGCCCCACAAAACACAGTCTTAAAGACACATCTTTAATAAAAAAATGAATTTAGATATTGCAATCCATAATTCTGGTCTGAAATGGCCTATATAAAATATAATACTTAACCGACAAACCAACATCCTTTGCAGCTACCCATTTACTACCAGAGTATCAGAGTAACAAGTACAGCTTGACTTCAGAACACAAAAGCAGATGTTCAAGTGACTGAGGAGATATTGTTTGATTTCTCTTTTTAAGGTGAAAATGGCTGAAGAAATATAAGATGTAGATAATGTAATTTTTTCAGTGAAATTAATACTTAAAAAAGATAATACCATTTTATAAATTAATTTAGCCTTTTATTTGTGGATGTGGTCATATAAATTGGGGGCCTATTCTCTAGTAATAAATTTTTCTGATATTAATTTTTTCCAGTATGACCTTGGAAAAGTCTATTTATTTCTCCGAACCTCAGTTTTCTCACATGCAAAATGAATAGATTGGATTGGAAAATCCACCCACCTTTGAAATTCTAAAATTTCATGATTCTACTATGTTAGATATGCCATTGTAAAAGTATTTTATTTTTTTATTTTTTTATTTTATTTTTTTTTAAGATTTTATTTATTTATTTGAGAGAGAGAGACTGAGAGAGAGAGCACATGAGAGGGGGGAGGGTCGGGAGGGTCAGAGGGAGAAGCAGACTCCCTGCCGAGCAGGGAGCCCGATGCGGGACTCGATCCAGGGACTCCAGGATCATGACCTGAGCCGAAGGCAGTCGCTTAACCAACTGAGCCACCCAGGCGCCCTGTAAAAGTATTTTAGACTTACTATGTGAACTAAGGCGTGTTATATAACCTTCCTGACCCTCAGTTGTCTCATCTGTAAAGCAGCTAAAGCTTTATATATTTTGAGAATTGGAGCTGAATATGAATGAACTTCAAATTCAGAGGCATCTAGTTGATTTATCATTAATTCCACTTATTTAATAATTATTGTTTCTAATGACATGATCATAGTATTCAAATTTAGAGTGTGATATTATGGCAACCATAAGCACCATTTTGTTCCTGTCTAGATTATCTCAAAAATATTATTTTCTGATATTAGCTTTTCAGTTTGTCTTTGGTTAGAAATGTCTAGTAAAGATTGTTTTCCTAATACATAGATCCTCTCACCTCCAAAATTACCAGCATACTTATAAACCTGTCTTCAAGTAGTTATAATAAGGGAAACCCATATTCCTGTCTTTTAAAAGTTTATAGTTTAATACATTAATCTAATATAATATTATGGACAGTTCTGTGAGGAGGGTTGCATTTATTAAAATCCCCATTTTATAGATGATGGTATTGAGACTCAGAGATTAAAGCCCCCTGTCCAAAATCCCACAGCTAGTAAGATTCAAACTCGGTCTTTCCAACCCTAAATTCTATATCCTTTCCAAGACAGTACATTCCCATCATTATGAGGATAATATTCCTATTTACTTAAATAATTAAAACACTTATTTATAATGAACTCCATCACTGTGACTGAGACATATCCCTCTTTTGGGGAACACTATAGTACATGAGTAAAGACTTTAGATTTCATTTCCATGTAGTCAGCCATTTCACCTCTTTGTATTGTTTACCTCATATTATGGAAATTACATGTTCTGTAGTCCTTATTATATTATTATTAAGTGATTTCAGGGTTTTAAAGTTACTGGCATAGCGTTTGATATTTTATATGATGAGGGCTATTCAGAGATCAGAAAATGGCCCTTTTCAATAAATCTATTTTAAAAGTCTTTATAGAACTATCTAAATTATTATATTTACTCTAATTTGGTTTTATTTTATATGGCTTGAAATAAGTGATCCACTAGTGATATTTGGAAATAGTTAATATAGAAATCTTTACTTACAATATTTATTCAGTGAGTTTGCCATTCATCATTCATGGCTATTCTATAGAGACTAAGCTTTGATTGCCTACTATCCACCAATACTACCTACGTTAACAAATAACAGTAATGGTTCCAATCCTAATTTATCAAAAGTTTTCATTAATAGAAGTGCTTAAGAGCTTCAGCTACCTGATATTCCCCAAATTGAAGTGTAAAAACATTAAAATTTATCAAGCTTATTAAATGATATTCCCATTACAAAGTTATTATTTCAAGACACAGTCTGGTATGGAATAAAACTAAAGAAAGCGATCATGATATCTGTCTAATTCGTGTCAAACAACCCTAAGAAATGTTTTAGAAGCAGCAGGAATAAAGTAGTAGTAGAAATTTTAAGTAACAGCTCTTTATAAAGGAGAATTAAAATGAGAAGCAGGAAACAATGGAAGGAGGAAAAAAGAAAGATGGAAGAGATGAAGAAATTTTTATTGTGATCTATAACAGTCTCAGAAATTCTTAGAAGATTGGACCTTTGATACTGAAATATGTCAAGGCAAGAAACAGGAGCTTAGGTAGATTACTCCTCAAAAATAAAACACATATTTTTATTACCCCAACTCCAACCAATGTCTTGGGTTTTATCCATATGTATATAAGCAGTAAAACTAGTCATTGTGATAGTTACAGTAATGATTAAAGAAAGAACTGAGATATGCACTCCTTGCATCTTAGCTAAAGAATCACGAACAATTTTAAATAAATAATCACAGTTCTAAAGGAAATGGCTGTCATCAGTTGAATCTTTATGATCATACATGCATCTCCTTTGAATATATTCTATCCAAATAAACAACGTAGTTCTTTAAAATTTGTGATAACAGAATATATAAATAAAAATCACAAGTCACTAATAAGACAGATAACCCAATTTAAAAATGAGTAAAATACTGTAAAAACATCTTACCAAAGAAAATATATGAGTAGGCAATAAGCACATGAAAAGATGCTCAACATCATTAGTCATTAGGAAATGTAAATTATGGTTATATCAGATACTACTTTACACTCACTACATACTCACTAGAATAGCTGTAATAAAAAAAGACAGATAATAAGAATTGGCAAGAATAAGGAGAAACAAGAACTTTGGAAAATAGCTTGGCAGGTTTTTTTTTAATTTATGTATTTATTTTAAGAGAGAGAGAGCGACTGAGCAGGGTGACTGGCAGAGGACGAGAATCTCAAGTAGACTCCCCATTGAATGGGGATCCCGAAGCAGGGCTTGATCCCACAACCCATGAGATCATGAGATCATGAACTGAGCTGAAACCAAGTGTTGGACACTTAGCTGACCTAGCCACCCAGATGCCCTCAGTTTGACAGTTTCTTAAAAAGTTAAACAAGGTTTACTGCACGACCCAGAAATTCCACTCTTAGGTATTTACCCAAGAGGAATGAAAATATATGTACACACAAAACATTCATGTAGATATCTATAGCAGCATTATCTATAATAGCCAAAAAGTGGAATCAACTCAAATATCTATCAACTGGTAAATGGATAAATACTACATAACCAGAATACTATTCAGCAATAAAAAGGAATGAAGTACTGACATATGTTGTAATATAGATGGACCTCAAAATTATTTTGCTTGTGAAATGAAGTGAAAATAGCCAGATATGTTATGATTCCATTTATATGAAATACCTAGAAAAGGCAAATTGAGGTACACAGAAAATAGATTAGTGCTTGTGTGGGGCCAGAGGTAGGAAAGAGCTGTGACCTGCAAATGGGCAAGAGTAATTTACTTTAGAGTAATGGAAATGTTCTAAAATTGGATTATGGTAGTGGTTACACAACTCTAAATATCCTAAAAACACTGAATTGTACACTCAAAATGGGTGCATTTTATGGTATGTAAATTATACATGAATACAACATTTTTTTAAAAGAGGCCAAAAAAATGGTAACAACATTCCATAGTACTTTTTTTTTTCTTTTATGTAATTGGGATTGAAGATGGACTTGGCACTTGCAGTACATGCAGCTAGTAACATTTCATGAGTATGTCAAAGCAGAGTGATACTTTGGGAAACTCCAATCCCAAGTGTAAAGAATTCCAAGTAAGAACATTGGAAGAGCAAAGAACCGCCCTGATGCTCATCCTTTGGGTTCATCCCATGGTTCATACCAAAATTCCTACTATAGGTCAGACACTGAAAGTTATGTCATGTGACCAGTACACATACTGTCCAATGTCCTGAAACTTTTCAAAAAATGATTTCACATATATTTTATGTGTAAACACTCAGTAGACAAAATAGGCATGGTCTCAACAATATTTGAAATAATTCTCAAAGATCTATAATAATAATAGTAAAGAATAAAATTAATGTTTTATGTCTTCTAATATACATTTTTTACCCATGTTTTATATCTCCAGCTAAAATGTAACATATTTGAGGCCAGCACTCAAGCATATATCATTTACCTTTATATCCTTTTTTTTCTTTTTAAAGATTTTATGTATTTATTTGAGAGAGAATGAGATAGAGAGAGAGCATGAGAGGGGGGAGGGCCAGAGGGAGAAGCAGACTCCCTGCTGAGCAGGGAGCCCGATGCGGTACTCGATCCCAGGACCCTGGGATCATGACCTGAGCTGAAGGCAGTCGCTTAACCAACTGAGCCACCCAGGCGCCCCTACCTTTATATCCTTAAAAGAACCTAGTGTCACTATAAATGCAAGTGGTCAGTGGTCACCCTGTTAGAGTAGATGCTGAATGATGATTGTTGAGTAAATGTGAGAAGCTCTCATATGCCTGACTCTGACTCTCCATTCAACATCCGTCTTTGAAAATCTAACCAAGAAACAGGCAAAGGCTGAGCATTTAATTTGTTCATGGATTAGGAGCTGGCAAAACATGGACTGATATCTGATATTACTTTATCAAGTTGAGCTTCTCAGTTCTTGAAATCACCACACCTTTTAGTCCTTGGTTATAAAGGCTCACACTTAGTATTCTGCTAAACTCCTCTTAGTCATGTTAATAATTTCTCCTCCTTAAGATTGACCATACTCTTTTTTTTTCTCACTGGTATAGCTTTGTTCATTGGCATATGAATTATTTTCTAAAACAATACTGTGTTTTAATGCAATATTGCAGGTTCTGACTTCTCCTGGATGCATCAAATTATACTTAAGTTAACTGCATGTCCAATTTTTGGATTGAGAACAAGTACTCAAAAATATATTTATAACTAGTAAATATATAATATTTAAGATTGATGACTTTATCTGTGTATTTCAAATTCTCTGCAACTATTACTTTGATAATCAGGAAAATAGACACTTATAATCAATGTAGTCTATCTGGTTAACATACTGCATGATAACAGTTAATATTTTAAAAATTTTACAGAACAAAGAATGGGAAAACTATGTTAATAATGCTTATGTCTGGATAACCAAGCTAGGGGTGATTTTTTTTCTTCTACATTTTTGAATTTCTACAATTACCATGTATTCTTTATTTTAGAGAAAATTACACATAATTTAAAAGAAGAAAATAGTATATTCCTCTGGAAGCTCAATTAGCACATGGAAAACAAATTTCCATTTTTTGAAGCCAGTGGCTTTTTTTTTCTATTCAGCTATTTCAATTAATATAAAAGCTCTTTTAACACTCTCAAAACTGTGAGAATTGCTAAAATTTATACCTCATACATTTCTATAGCAATGAAAATCCCACCAACGGCATCTTTGGGTATCAAATATTATTTAGCTGACACTGCTGTACTTTGGATTATCTGTATACTTGTTATCTAAGGCAAGCCTTTGGCATTTCTTAGAACTATTTGAAGAACTGAAGAAGCTTATTAAGAAAATGAGTTTGTGCTTTTTTAATCTTTGTAAATAACAAGAGATTTGCTGTAGGCATCAAGCCTTAAACGTGTTATGGTGACCCTTTTCTAAACAAGACATAAATTGGCCTTCAACAGTATGTAACTTAGGATCAATTCCAACTTCACAATTTGTTTCCTTTTATGTCTGTTTTCAGTGTGTTGTGTTTCTAATTGAGAGTCCAAATTTTTATTTTACTTAAAATCAAAGAATGTAGACCAAAAAGCTAAGCTGTTCCAAAGCCAAACTATGCTTTATGTCTTATTTTGTGGGTTATCAACTAATTTTCAACTATGTAAATGATCTCCGAGAATGACAGAAAAATTACAGATTATGTAGATTTAGATGAAGTATAAAAATAATAAGCCCTATTTAATCATGTAAATTTTCTTAATAAAACAGTATTCAATTTCCAATTTAAGCTTTACATTCTTATATAAGATACACAGAATTTATAAGGGTTTATATTACCTAGTTAATGATTACATATGTATTGTATCTATGCATTAGCAATTTTCAAAAAGTTGAAGTAATTACCTTCAGAAAACACACCCTATTTAGGTGAATAATACTGCATAAGGATATTAAGAAGTTTCTTCATTCTACTCTTTTAACTACTAATCTCACTCAGTTGTAGAGAATGTATGAAAATGCAATAGCCAATTTGGTATTGTGATTAGAAATTTATATTTCATTCTGACCCATAATGTATTCTGAATTAAGTATCGATATATAATACAATGAATTGAACTACACTTTTGGTCTTTTCTAAGTTAAAAAGAATTAAACCATAAGTTTAATCTTTCTCAGAGCACTTTCAGCTTCATTTTAGAATGTGTAGATTTGAATCATAAATATTTTTATTCCCAAGTTTCTTCAGATGATGTCAAAGAGTTTTATAGACATTGATAATTTAATTACAGTTCTAAAAGTCCCTGCAAAACAGGATTAGAAATGTTGTTATATCATTAGCTTCTTTAGTAAGATTCACATTTGCCTGTGAGTTACTTTTTATAATTATACTACATAATTAAATATGCTATATATCTTTATATCATTTATTCATTCGACATTTATTATCTAGTAAGTTTATGACACTGTTAAGGTGATTATGTATAGACAGCAAATAAAACAGCAAAAGTATTTCCACTCTTGGAGCTCATAGTCTATTAATATTAAACATATGAAAATGAGTCTTTTGTTAAAATAAAATAATGCGACAGGTAAATAATAAAACTGTTAGACTATAATTGAAAAAAAAAACCAACTAAGTTCTATATAGCCATTTTTCATATCCTCTTTAAATAATCCAAGATTAAGATAGTTCTCTTTACAATCTACTTCTAATTCGGGGATTTACAATCTACTTTCCAATAAGCAAGTAAATAAATCCAAGGTAAAATAAAAGTTAACAACAGTGTTCTGACCTAATTATATCATATTCCCTGCAATATTTTTGATTCATCTCTATTTAGATATCTTTCAGCCTGTCAAACTCAACACATTCCATATGGAAATATCATCCTTTCTCTCAAATGACTTCTCTTCCATTGATCCCTATCTTTGAAAATGGCACTTTAGGCCACTCCACTAATGAAGAAAGAAATCTACGAGTCTTGTTTCCTCACTCTGCCTCATTCTCCAAATGCAATCTATTGCCAATCATTTTCAGCTCTGCTTCCCAAATAGCTTTTGATTTTGTCTGTTTCCCATTGCCCCAGTCGCCATCCCCTTATCTATCACCTTCTCTTACCTCATGATATCAACACCCTTTACTATCTGGTTTTCCCTGTGGCCAGATGATAGTTTTGAAATCCAAATTCGACCATATCATTTTCCTTTTAATCTGGATGCTTCCCTTTGAATCTTCAAATAAAGTCCCCATGACCAAGCCCCTCCTGATCTACCTCTATCTCCATCCTCATTTATCATGTGTCTTGCCCTGGGCTCTCACTGCTCCAGCCACACTGAGCCTCTTTCTGCAATCCCAGCTGAGTTTTTTCTTGTCTCCTTCATATTGTCTAACAAGCTGTTCTCTACCTGGATCACATGTACACCACACTAAAATTTCCCTCCTATTTCCCAGCCCCCTAAACCTTTACCTTTAACAAGTAGAATTCCTATTTATCTTTCAAATTTGAGATTTAAAGTCATTTCAGGGAGGTTATCCATCTTTCCCCCCCAACATACACACCCATCTTGAGTAGAGATAACTACAGGACATGTGACTATTTGTTTCACATCCATTATAACATTCAGGACATGTGACTGTTTGTTTCACATCCATTTACCCTGGCAAGGACCATTTCTCTGAATCCTATTACAGGGTTTTGCACATGGTAGATGCACAATAAATTTTGTTGAATGCAAATGAATGAATGTGTCTGAGAGCTAGAATGAAACTTTTCAGAATGATTTCCAGCAGATGAAAAAAAACTTTTAAGTAGATTAATCTCCATGAAGTGTTCCATAAGAATGTATTTAATCCGTTCACTGTAACTTATAGATTGAGTATTAAATAAATTTTAAATATCCAGGCTCATTGCAATGGTCATATATGTATGTTGTGAATTTGGAAGGGGAAAATGCCTTCAAAACCCATTATTGGTAATGTTACGATTTGTATTTTAGTTGTAAATGTTGTGGCATGGTATCAGTAGCTGAGAAAAGCAGTCTCTGGCAAATGGAATGGTTAAGAGTGTAAAGAAAATCAAAATCTGATTTTTAAAAATAACTACCGATATTAATAAAAGCCAAATGGATTTCTTGCAAATCTGGTAAATAAAGATGGGTTTTGAAGCTTAGACTTTATATCTCTTTTGATTCATGAGCTAATTTTCAAAGCTGAGTTATAAGCTTTAGTTTATATTGTACCTGAGGCGCAGGCAGACTCATACAATAGCCGCACTTCAAGTGTCACTATAATACAGTAAATGTAATAAAATTACATTTAAATAATGTAAAAAATCTAATTTAAACAGGGGAAAATGAAATTTAAGGTTGAAGTTAATGCCTTTTCCGGCTTCCGATGTTGTCCTTTCCTGCTAGACCCGTAGTGGTACCGCGAGCCTTTTCATGTTAATATTTGGTAGCACGGCTAGCTCTAGAGAAATATATAAGTATTCAGCCACTCTCCTCTCTAGATAAGACATGGTCATCTGACAAGCAGCTTTAAACAAGGTGACATACGTCATTTGTGAGGATAAACTTGGCGTTTGATTGCCACCAACCTGTATATTGCTGCCTTTTCCTCATAGTTGCAATTTTATTTCTCGAGGAGAGTTACATTTTGTAGAACACTGACTGGACTGTTCAACTTCTTTGAGAAGCAGAGCAGGATAAAATTTTGTAAGTTGAGGAGAAATGACTGCAATGGAACATTTTTTGATGGCTATTTATTTTGAAATTAGAAAACCACCATGAAAAATTTTGATAGCAAATAGCAAGTTTCGCGGACTCAGTGAGCATTTTAATGAAAGTATTTTGCTTTCTTTTAACCTTTCAGGCCGATTTCCTTATCTCTAAATGGAAATAATAGTAGTATTGTCCTCAGGATTGGTTTGCAAACCAGATGGGTTATTGTACGTAAAGGAGGTAGAACCGTGTCTGACATGTTAAAAACTATATTTGTGTGTGTTACCTATTATTATCATATTTACGTTATTTAAAAACATAGCTAGGGAACTTAGACAAGTTAAAGTTTCCTTAAATAGATAAAGGATCTAAAAATATCAAGGTTAAGGATAGTTTAAACTTGTCTAAGGGCTGCTTTGTAATAAACTAAAATGTATTGAACATTGCATTTTGTAATAAACTAAAACGTATTGAACATTGCATTTATTTATTTTAAAATTGAAACTCCGAACAACTCTTTATTTCTATAAATGTAAACTTTTCCTTTGTCATTACATTGAAATATAATTAAGCAGCACTGTAAAACACAGATGTACCTGACTCCTTTTTTTTTCCTCCTCCCAAACCACAGTTCCTAATAAGAACATTTTTTCCTTCCAAACTGATGTGTTTTGGTGCTGCAAGTGCTAAAAGTATGTATCTGATGTGTGGATGGGTTATTCTGTGAACCTGAACTGTGGGTTGTGAAAACAGATTTCTCTTCAGCCCTCATTTATCACCACTTCTCATCATTTTGCACAGAACTTTGCATACACACCAGACTTCTCTGATTTACAGTTTCGGTCTCCACTCAGCCGGTGATACAAGTAACTCACTTTAGCTCCCGAAGTTTAATTACTTATAATCTCAACCCATATGCCTCTATCTGTATTCAGTATTGCTGTATTCCTTTCAAACTGCTATATACATCTACCTGTATTCCATTGTCTGATATCAGTAAGTTTGGTAAACCAAAATAATTAACTTTTCATGTTGCCAAAAAAAATCTTTACCTTACAAATAAATCCACATTAATGTCCTTATTTTCTATTAAGGCAGTCCCCTTGTTTATTAAAAATACAATTCATTTTATAACCACACAGATGTACAACATCCAGGTAGGTGTTTACGTAAACAAATTGCAAATTGACATGAAATTAAATATGTCTGTTTTGCCTGATTCCAGAGATGTTAGATTTTTAGGTAATTGCGCATGTTTAGATTTGCATTAAATTATTCATTTGCAAATATCAATAAGCTTTGTAAGCACACATTAGCTTTGAAACCCATCCATTAGGTTGATATGACTACTGCAGGTTTTTGATACACTTCGATGACCTCTCTGAGTGCTCAGTTTTCTTTAAAACATTAAAGTGGACTTGGCTTACTTAGGGAAGCCATGAGATACCTGATGTGGAGGATTTGTTCCTTAGACACACAAAAAAACTGCAGTTGTGTTGGAGATAGGATACGAAAGTGATGAACTTAAGCAGGTCTACTACTTTAGTATTAAACATGTTCTGGCTTTTAAAACAAGTAAGAGCAGGTCAAAATTAAAATACAGATCTTGTCAAGCAGAGAAAGACAATTATCATATGGTTTCACTCATATGTGGAACATAAGCAATAGCACAGATGACTACAGGGGAAGGGAGGGAAAACTGAATGGGAAGAAATCAGAGAGGGAGACAAACCATGACAGACTATGGACTCCGGGAACCAAACTGAGGGTTACAGAAGGGAGGGGGGCGGCGGAGGGGGTAACCAGGTGATGTGTATTAAGGAGGGCACTTGTGGTGATGAGCACTGGGTGTTATACGCAACAAATGAATCACTGAACACCACATCAAAAACTAATGATGTACTGCATGCTGGCTAACTGAACATAATAAAAAAAATACCAGAAAAAAATAAAAAAATAAAATGCAGATCTTGAGAGAGAGGGGGATAAAATTTGTCCTATTTCTGTTCAAGCAACATTGCAGTATGCTTCAGAAATTTGTTTTAATCTCTGAAAATGAGAGGTGTCGGGTCTTTTATGATGCAATTCAGAAAAGTTTTGGTCAAGAGGTCATATTGCTGCTGTGTGTTAGTCAGTGGCCCTGTCTCTTGTGGAACTTGCCTTGTTTGAAGTGTTTCCAAGGCAAGATATTTTCTGTGATGCACATCAGTTAAGTAATGTGTTTGGGAATAGTTTTACATGTAATTAAAAAGCTAGGAAAATCTTTTATAATTAAAAATAAAAACTGTTGTTGGGGCACCTGGGTGGCTCAGTCATTAAGCGTCTGCCTTTGGCTCAGGTCATGATCCCAGGGTCCTGGGATCGAGCCCCGCATCGGGCTCCCTGCTCAGCGGGAAGCCTGCTTCTCCCTCTCCCACTCCACCTGCTTGTGTTCCCTCTCTCACTGTGTCTCTCTCTGTCAAATAAATAAATAAATAAAATCTTTAAAAAAAATAAAAATAAAAATAAAATAAAACTGTTGCTCCTTTTGAACACAATGAAACCCCTCAAAGTACATGGGGGATACACAGTTTAACAAAGAACATGTACTCAGGACTCATTAAATAATAAAAATGTATATTTATGACTTTTTGAAACTTTTGTTATTAATGTCTTGGTTCATTTAAAATACAAGGTTAGGTATTCACTTTTAAAAAAATAAGTATCATTTTAATATAAAGTTGTTTTTATTATTTAATTAATTTTTAAATTTTAATTCCAGTGTAGTTAATATATAGTGTTGTATTTCAGGTATACAATATATTTCAGGTGTACAATAGAGTGATTCAGCAATTCTATACATCACTCTGTGCTCATCATGATAAGTGTATTCTTACTCCCTTCACCTATTTAACTCATCTCTCCACCCACCTCCTCTCTGGTAACCATCAGATTGTTCTCTTTAGTTAAGAATCTGTTTCTTGGTTTGTCAATCTCTCTCTTTTTTTCCTTTTTCATTTGCTTTGTTTCTTAAATTCCACATATGAGTGAAATCAAATGGTATTTGTCTTTCTCGAATTGATTTATTTCATTTAGCAGAATACACTCTAGTTCCATCCATGTCATTGCAAATAGCAAGATTTCATTCTTTTTTTATGGCTGAATAGTGTATATATATATATATATATAATATATATATATAATATACCACATCTTCTTTATCCATTCATCTATCAGTGGACACTTGGGCTGCTTCCATAATTTGGTTATTTTAAATAATGCTGCAATAAACAGAGGGGTGCAAATATCCTTTCAAATCAGTGTTTTTGTATTTTTTGGATAAATACCCAGTAGTGGGATTACAGATCGTAGGGTAGTTCTATTTTTAATTTTTTGAGGAACGTCCACATTGTTTTCCACAGTGACTGCACCAGTTTGCGTTCCCACCATCAGTGCAAGAGGGCTTCTTCTTTCTCCACATCCTCACCAACACTTTTTGTTTCCTGTATCATTGATTTTAGCCATTCTGCAGGTGTGAGGTGATACCTCATTATAGTTTTGATTTGCATTTCCCTGATGATGAGTGATTTTGAGTATCTTTTCATTTGTCTCTTGGCCATCTGGATGTCTTCTTTGGAAAAATGTCTGTTCATATCTTCTGCCCATTTTTAATTGGATTACTTGTTTTTGGAGTGTTGAGTTTTATAAGTTCTTTATATATTTTGGATACTATCCCTTTATTGGAACTGTCATTTGCAAATATCTTCTCTCATTCAGTAGGTTGTCTTGTTTTGTTGATTGTTTTCTTTGCTGTTCAGAAGCTTTTTATTTTGATATAGTCCCAATAGTTTATTTTTGCTTTTATTTCCTTTACCTCAGGAAACATATCTAAAAAATTGTTGCTATAGCCAATGTCAGAGCAATTACTGCCTGGGCTCTCTTTTAGGATTTTTATGGCTTCAGGTCTCACATTTAGGTCTTTAATACATTTTGAGTTTATTTATTTTATTTTTTTTTAAGATTTTATTTATTTACTTGACGGGGTGTGGGGGAGAGAGCAAGCACGAGGGAAGGGAGAGGGAGAAGCAGGCTCCCGGCTGATCAGGGAGCCCAACGCGGGGCTCCATCCCAGGACCCTGAGATCAGGACCTGAGCCGAAGGCAGACGCTTAACTGACTGAACCACCCAGGTGCCCCTTGAGTTTATTTTTGTGTGTGGGGTAAGAAAGTGGTCCATTTTCATTCTTCTGCCTATGGCTGTCCAGTTTTCCCAACACCGTTTGTTAAAGAGACTGTCTTTTTCCCATTGGATATTTTTGCCTCCTTTGTGGAAGATTAACTGGCCATATAATCTGGGGCTTGTTTCTGGGCTGTATTCTATTGCTTTATGTGTTTGTTTTTGTGCCAGTACCATACAGTTTCGATTACTACAGCTTTGTAATATAACTTGAAATCTGGATACCTCCACCTTTGTTTTTCTTTTTCAAGATTGTTTTGGTTATTCAGAGTCTTTTGTGGTTCCATACAAACTTTAGGATTATTTGTTCTAGTTCTGTGAAAAATGCTGTTGGTATTTTAATAGGGATTGCATCAAATCTGTAGATTGCTTTGAATATATGGACATTTTAACAATATCTTGTCTTCCAACCCATGAGCATGGAATATCTGTCCATTTGTTTGTGTCCTCTTCAATTTCTTTCATCAATGTTTTATAGTTATTTTTTAAATGAAAAAAGTTCACTCCTAAAGCACAATATTATATTTTTAGGTGCTTTAAAATGTTATCTACTGAAAGATCTTAAGGTTTGTCTATAGCCATCAGCTAATGGATTTATTTTTTTACATGTAACTAAAATTTGAGATTAAATAAAAATAGAAAATATTAATAACCACAAATTACCTATTTTCCCAGCAGAACCCGGGAGGCACTTTAATGTTTGCTCTATCAAGAGATACTGTGCTGTCAGGGAAATAACAAACTTTTGAAATGACTGTCTTGACACATTGTATATTTTCATGAAACTGCAGACCTAGGAATGTAGCGAGATAGCAATTATATTGCCTTTGATGTGGGCAGATTTGTATTTGAATTTCCTAATTATCAGCTGTTGGCCTTTGTGTAGTGACTTAATCTCTCTGATCTTCAAATGATCGTGCCATCTATTCCACGTGGATGGGGGAAATTAAACAAATATAAAATGCCCAGTACTTTCTGCAATATACACCCATTACATTGGTTGTACCTTGTTCTTATTCTTATCACCAAGAAAAGAAGTTCCTCCTTCTCATTTGTCCTTCACACATTCATTTGTTCATTCATTCATTCATTCATTCATTCATTGTATTCAGCCATGGCATGTAGGACTTAAAACAGATACAGTGGTTGTTTTCTTTCAGCTTATAACCCAGCGAAGGAGAGAAGTGCATCATGTACCTAGCACAATACTTGGCTTATAATAGCTGCTTAATACATAAAGAGAAATGGTAGGTAATTACAAGTTGCAATAAATGCTCTAAAGAAAAAATAATAAAGTGATACAAGAAAGGAATGCAGAGGGCATCTATTTTAAATTGGGAAAATGACATTTAAGCTACAAGTGAAAGATGAGTATGAGCTAGCCAGAAGCAAAATGGAAGCATGAAAGGTAAGTTCGGGGGGCAAGCAAGAGTTCAGTTTGGATATAAAATATCTGTACAAAATCCAGTGACAACATTAGATGGTTTATTATATAAGTCTTATGATTAGAAGACAGTCATTATCTGAACTAATGCTACATCTTTTCTCTAGGAAAACAAACTCCTGCTTTGTTAAATTCTTAACCTTAATTTTGGCTATATATTTGCCATTGATTTATAGTGTTATAGCTAGGTCATGCATGATTTTTTAAATGAGGAACAATACATTATATTGTAATTATTAACATTCAACCCCCATATTTCTCTTCTATAAACTAAAATCTGAATTCCCTAAGCCTTTTTTTTTCCTTCGCTTTCTAACCCCATAGCAACTTCACTCATCTCTGGTTTCTAGATAGTCTAAATTTTAAATTTTTTTCAGTGATCCTTTATCCAAATAAAGTTCTAAGGCAACTATTGTGCCCTGTAAAGGTTTAACTATTACAAATCATAGTAGATGGGACACTTTTTAGTATTGATATTTGGTATTCTCCCCATATATACAATAATCATAGGTGAATTTTTAATACCATATTGTCATCTTTACATACAGATCAGATCATTTTTGTTTCTTTCTGGCAATTAGACTTGGTGATATATTTCTTGTTTTCTATTTTTCCTCAAGTGTGTATTGACAGTATCTAAATTGAACTTCTGCTTTCAGATACTACTCTATAAAACTCTTCAGATTAACAACAAGCACTGATTGAACCAGTGGCACACTGTATTAGCCACATGTCACTTTTTAAAAATATCCTACTAGCAAGACAATCAGTTGAAATTTAATAAAAGGGCTTACCCACATCTGGGTATATTGTTTTTTCTGACTCCAGGATATTTGTAAATACCATTTCTCTGTCACAAGAGAAAGTTATACCAATGTACTTTATAAAAGACATGAGTATAGCTCATGTTACTTTACTAGAGATTTGAAAATTGATTGATTAGCATGATCTGTTCCAGTGACTTCTGGAGAAATGTTAAGCTTACTTTCAAATCTGTAGCAGTGTCTCTCTAAGGTGATCAGTTAAATTTTCTTTCTAGTGTTTCACAGTGAAGGCATTTTACCTCTCTCAAATTTCTGAAAGGTGTAGTAGTTGAAGGCAAAGGGGTGTATCAAGATATTTAAGTACTCAATGATATATGTCATCTTGCTGATCTGAATATGAAGAGCTTTTAAAAGTAATTCTTAGTAAATTCCTTTGGCATTTTTGTTTGGTTTCTACTTCTTCATCACAGATAGTAGGCATGTTAGTTGTCTGATAACTTTTTTGTGGTGTGTTAAAAGCCTTGACCTTCTTTGCAAATCTAAGTGACTTACGTTCACTGCCTTCTCTTATAATAGTTCTTGGGCTGATTAAATTGTTTAATAAACAGATTGCTTTAAAAATACTTTCCCATTTATTAAAAATAAATATTGAGCTTCTATGGTCTTCAGAACTCTCTGAAATGATTCCAGAAGAAGAAAACTAAGTCCAAATGTACTTGGAGAATTTGAAGTCCGGCCAAGCGAGAGTACACATCAGGGATGTTAACTATGACCCATACAAAGGAAACTGCAACTTTGAGTATGAAAAGGTGTTAGAGGTTTCTCTTCCAAGTTCTTGTAAATTTCATGTAAATTAAGAAATTTCCATTCTGTCAGGAGCTGGTAAGTGACAGAGCTGGGAGAGCACCAGGAACCTTCACTTTAGAAACTTTAAATACGATTCAGTCATTCACTGAGTAGTTAAGTTCCATTTAAGTCCTCAGATTATTTTGTTTACTATCAGTACTCTGTGGATATTATGTCATTTTCAGTAACAGCTTATGAGAGCTCCTGGCACAGAATACATGTTTTTCCTTGTAGGTGTTTAGGAAATAGATGTTTTTCCTCCATAATTCCTTTCTCCTCCATCGTATGGCCATCTCCTCTTCAAAAGCAAAATGATATAAAACAGAGTTTCTTCATACATTCCTTCAGCAAACTTTGAGAACCTTTTGGGTGCAAGACCTCTGTCAGATGCCAGGGATTTAAATTTGAGTAATGAAGCTCCTTTCCATTGCTGTTTTTTTGCTGGACCTTTCCTGGTGCATTGATACCTGGTGAGTAACTTGCCCCTTGCTTTCCTTGACAGCATTTGTCCCTGATTCTCATTCTGCCTCTCTGGACTATTTTTCATCTCTTTGTGGGAATCTCTTCACTTATTGGCCTTTTACATTAATGTTTTTGTAATCCTACTTCCTCCTGCTAGTCTTCTCATTCCATGATGTATCTCTGGGTCATCTCATCATTATAACTCTTACTTTACTCTGACCTTCCCCTGAGTTTCAGATGTATATATCCAGTGTCTAATAAACATTTCATTAAGATATTCCCTAGGAATTTTTAAGCTGCATAAGCCCCACACTAAATTTATTAAAGTCTCATCCCAGCCCCAAGCTGTTTTTCTCTTTCTCGATTTTATAGCTCAATTTATGGAACGGCATCCAATCAGCAAATGAAGTCAATGCTTGGTCATCTTTCCACTTCACTTTCTCTAATTACCAGTCAGAAACACTGTCTTCCTCCTAACCATGTTGAGAACCATTTGCCATCATGGCACTGCACAAGGACACGGGAGTGTAAGTGCCTAAGGGAGTGTAAATGTGATTTATTAATGAGTTTCAGGCACTGTTGGTAAAGTGTCTTGTACATAAAAAAATCAGTACATTTTGACAGTTTTCCAACAGAGAAAAGTAAAGTATCTCATGAAGGAAGCGCCTTTTGGACGCTGGACAAGGTACCATGTGGGCAAGCTCTGTTACCCTCCTCTTCACACCCCCACAACTTACCATAGAAGTAGTTAAAGTACATCTCTTGACCAGCAGTCACCCTCAGAGTTCACTGTGTCCTTGTCCTCACTTTTGCTATCAAACCCCTCTCCTTACTCACAAGTCATTTTTCATACAGCTTCAGGGTAATTTAAGTAAAATAAACATGATCCTACAACTCTTTCTCTTAAAAACTTCTTAATAGTTTCCCATTGTTGAGTGATAAATCCAGGCTTGTTTTCATCACATTAGACTCTCCATATTGGCTTGGCTCTCCAGCCCCACCGTGCTACTTTGAATTTTATTTTCTGCAAATCCTGGAAATTTTGTTTCATTTTGTTGCATCCTCCCTGCTATGTTGTGCTCTGCACATGGTCTGCTGTGTGCCTAAAATGCCCACCTACCTAATCCCTCCTCGTCCTTCAATCCATCAGGATCCAGATTATCTTCCTCTCAAAGGCCCTATCCTCACTCTCATCCCCACCCCAAAACTTAGGCCATTTCCTCCAATAATGTATTGAATGTGTCTCTATCATTTTACTCTCTGGAACTCTTTCAGAGAGTTCTTAGGTAAAAGACAACTAGGTGGGATGATGCTAGATTACAAAGAGGTTTAAAGGGTGTGCTAGGAAGCCATCAAAGTAATAAAATCTGCAGCTTTTCAAACATTAACCCTAAGTACTATGAAACAATGAGAAAGCCATGGGTGCTATGATTAGGCTGACTTTTGTTGAAAACTTAAATCTGGACACTTACCAGCTTTTTATCTTGGGTATTTTACCACAAAACTTTTAAATTTTAGTTTTCTTATCTTTCAAGTTGGTGGGGATAGTATTTATCCCTAAGAATTGTTGTGAGGTTAAAAAAAGAAAGTGTAAAAAGTGAGTGGCTTGGGCCTACCACATTGAAGATTTTCAATAAACCTTTAAAAACTTATCTATTTAAATATTCTACCTCTAAGAATTTTGATAAGGTATGATCTTCCATATCATTGCTATTTACTTTAAGAAAGTTAACATGTGGCATTAAATACTTTAAAAGCACAACTTAGATGTGGATTAACATCATTTTGAAAAAAGGAATATTCATTTCTCCAAAATTTAACCACAGTATTCCTTTAAAGGTAAAGTTTTCTACTTTTTAAAATTTATTAATTTATAGAAATTTTTGTATAAAATGTTTACATAAAATATGTCCATAAAGTTTTATGAATCTATAATTTTTTAAATTTAAATATCTAGATTAAGACCCCATATAATCTTCATACTCTATATGCAAAAAGAGCTTTACAAGTTTGTACTTTTCAAAAAAGTAAATGATTTATCCTTCTGATTAAAACAAAGGGATAAGCTCCTTTAATGAATACCATGCCTCTTCTCAATTTCTCTCTCTCTCATCAGGTCTTTCTTACAAAAGAAAGCTTCATTTACATAGAAAAATTGCACGTGGGGAAAAAAATGTGCAACTCATATTCCTAAATAATATATGTGGTTTTAAAATCTGAACTCTTACCCTGTTTCATATAGCATTAGATCAAATTATATTAAAAATACCTTCCCATTTAATATTATTACAATAACAATTTCACAAGGCAAGTGAATTCTGTTCTCTATTTCCAAATATATTGAGGAACAAAAATTAAGCTTTCTAATATAAGGAAAGTAATAACGACAGTATTAAAAGGCATTTAAATCAAAGGAATATAAATGTAAAACAAAACTTAAAGGTCATCTTTCCAACTTCAGCTGAATGGCAAAACAATCTAAACTAAAATGCCTGAATATATAGTTAGCCTTGTTCATCTGTGACATGCAGCTTAAGTAATTTGGTACCAAAAAGGGAACGTGTTGTTAATGATGCAGTAATGAAATAAGCATGGTTTTATATATAAAAATTAGAATTGATGTAAGTAACCTTACTACTTGTATTTCAGTATTCTTTTTTTAACTACCATTGTAAGAATTTGCATAATCTTGAGTATGTCCACAGGACTATGTTACTCATGCAAATATCATCTGACATGAGTTTCTAGGCAGTGAGGGAAAATCTTAGACCCATCCCTTGTCTAATTTTTTTCAACAGGAGTTAAATTATTTAAAAAGCCAAATACTGTAGTAGTATTTTGGCCACATTTCAAAGCATGTCCAATTGGTTACAGTTGCTTGACTATGATTCTTTATCTTGATTTTTGCACTTATTTTCACTTTCAGAAAATTTCTGGTATTTTTCTAAATTGTTTCACTCTTCCAAAGGTTCAAATACACTAACTATTTGAGTTATCTATTGCTTTGTAACGAATCACACTAAACTTAGTGGCTGGAAGCCATAATAATGTATTTCTCATGATTCTGTAGGTTAGGGAAGGGAGGAGTGGGAGATGTTGGCTAAGTGGAACCTCTACCTGGTAAAGGCTGGGGTCATCCGTGCAGCTGGCTGGCTTCATCTGGTGGTGGGGCTAGGCTTCAACTTCCAAGAAAGCTTCAACCGCATACCTGACTTCTCGATGCTCCTCTGTGGCGTCTGTCTCCCCCAGTGTATCTCCTCCTCACTGCTCCCCATGTAGCCAGAATTTCCACTGAGCATGACAACTGGCTATGCAGAGCAAAGGCAAAAGTAGCCAATCCTCTTCAGAAAAAGAAGGAAATATGCATTTCCCAGAACTAGCGGCCTTTCCACCACTTTCTATTAGCCAAGGCAAGTCATGAGGCTAGTGTGGTCCAAAAGGACGGAGAATAGACTCCACCTCCTGATGGAAGAGCAGCCAGCATGTGCAGGAAGAAGAGGAACTATTTGGGGGCCGTCTCTGGCAACTAGCTGCATCCTTTGTGTATTAAAATAAAAACCCCTCATTTTGGCCAGGTACTCCTCATATTGCAAGTAAAAAAAAATTGAAAGAAAGGTTAAAATGGCAAATAATTATAGAGTCAAGAGCAGAAGCCTTTTTTTTTTTTTTTTTTTTTACATCTGGTGCAGACATTTTTCCTTTGAGTTTTACTTAATTCACATTATTCCCAACATTTTAATATTATTTTGGATTTCTGAATAAGCAGTTTTCAAGTCTTTGCTCAACCATGCAACTTAATTATTAAAAAAACAAACCCCACCAGCTAGAAGCCTCTATTTCTACAATTGCAAGCAGTCATTCATGTCTTTAAGATGATTTTGCCACTGATATCTAAGTGCGTGTGTGTTTGGTTTTTGTTGTTGTTTGCCACATTTTAACAGTTAAGCAATGAGGGTCACATTCATTTATTCATTAACTACTGATTGAGCTCCTGCTACGTGCCAAGCATTGTATCAGGCCCTAGACATCCAAATAAGAATAAGGAAGAGTCATGGCTCTTGAGGAACTTGTAAGATTATTTATCTTAAGTAAGTGAGTTAGATTTGTCTAGTCAGATTTATCTACTGTAAATCTCCGTAAGCCATTACTTAAAGACTTGATGTTTTGTGGAGCTTATAAAATAATTTAAAATATGAATTGCCTAGGAGTTAGCCTAACTGGACTGTAATTCCCAAGCTTCTGTGTTTTTTTTTTTTTTTTATTTTTTTATTTTTTTTTTTTAAAGATTTTATTTATTTATTTGAGAGAGAGAGAATGAGAGAGAGCACATGAGAGGGGGGAGGGTCAGAGGGAGAAGCAGACTCCCCGCCGAGCAGGGAGCCCGATGCGGGACTCGATCCAGGGACTCCAGGATCATGACCTGAGCTGAAGGCAGTCGCTCAATCAACTGAGCCACCCAGGCGCCCCCAAGCTTCTGTGTTTTAAAGTAAATGCATATTCCTTTTTTTTTTTCTTTCCTGTCATCTCATACGATACAAATATGTTATCTGACACTAGTGAAACCGGGGTATCTGGTTAGTACATTGTGTAGAGGAAGAATTTGGACAGGGACGCATGTCATTGGGTCTTAGCTTTGCATAGACTAATGATGTAATCTTGAAAAAAGTCACAGAATCTTTTTTGGCCTCAGTGCTTTTTATTTTTTTAAGTGAGAAGTTTGGACCAGATGATTTTCATTTGCTATGAAAAACACCAGTTATCTACATTAATTGTTAAGCATTATTTCCTTCTTTCTTGTTCTCCTTCTGGAGTTCTCTCATAAATGAAAAGAAAGCAGATGATTTGTACATATGAAATAGCTTCTGTGGTCGTCAAAAACTGTATCAGAGAGATAAGAAAATGGCTTTATTATAGGTCTGGAATCTTGATGGGAGGAACGTGGGGGAGGGTGAAAGGTGGGAATTACTTCTTACCCTGGAGATTTTTTTTTTTTAAGATTTTATTTATTTGCGAGAAAGAGAATGAGAAACAGAGAGCATGAGAGGGAGGAGGGTCAGAGGGAGAAGCAGACTCCCTGCCGAGCAGGGAGCCCGATGTGGGACTCGATCCCGGGACTCCAGGATCATGACCTGAGTCGAAGGCAGTCGCTTAACCAACTGAGCCACCCAGGCGCCCTTACCCTGGAGATTTTTTTTTTTTAAAGATTTTATTTATTTATTTGACAGAGAGAGAGAGATAGCGAGAGCAGGAACACAAGCAGGGGGAGTGGAAGAAGGAAAAGCAGGCTTCCTGCCGAGCAGGGAGCCCGATGCGGGGCTTGATCCCAGGATCCTGGGATCATGACCTGAGCCGAAGGCAGACACTTAACGACTGAGCCACCCAGGCACCCTACCCTGGAGATTTTGATTTGTGTTCCTCTACCCCAGCCCTCACCACCCCACCTTCCTTGAGTCTATCTTAATAAGCTGCAGTAAGTTATGGGAATATGTCTTCTGATTCAAGTTGTGTTAGATGTAGGGAGAGGGGGGAAAAAAGCAAGAAAACAAAAAATTCTCCTCTAGTGCTTTATTTTTATTAATGGTCTGTTAACCTGGCCACCATTGCATTGGTTCCCTACAAATGCTGAAGTATAATCACACCTGTCTTTGAGTTTTAAAGGTGTTTCTTGACGACTTCATCAGCCTGAATGTGCCTAAACACAAACAAGGTAGATTTCTCTTTTGTCTGCTTTCAGTGTTTTAAACTTGATTTCTGTTTCCATTGTGTATTTATATTTGGCCTCTGATAATTGACTTTTGGTTCTGATCACAGTAAGAGCTCTGTCTGATTTTGTAAGCCACTGTACTTTTCTCTTGAATGTGTAGATCATCACTTAACCATTGCTAGCTCTTATCTCCAGCGTATTTATTATACTATTTGGCCATGCTTGTATTCTACTCATTTGTTACCTTTCTGAGCTGGAATCTGATCTTCATTTCTATTTATTTATTTATTTATTTAGGCTGAGAATCAAGACTACTATTTGTCTATACATGGTTATAGAATATAAGTCAAACCTTAGGCAATTTGCTTTACTATGGTTTATATTATTACTTATGAGTTTCTTTGTGAACTTTAAAGCTCTCCTGTGGCATTATCCTGTGACTTTACCATCTTTCATTTCCTCCCTTGTTCCCTTCCTCCCTTCCTTCTGTCTTTCCTTATTCCCTCTTCCCTTTCAACCCTTCTTATCCTTACCTTTAAATTATTCAGCATTTACCTGCAGGCCGCTATGCTACATGCTACCATGTTTTCCCTCAATCTCTTTTTAAAGTCTTAACTTCTTCCTATTATTTTATTAATATTACCTTAGCCAGTTTTTTTTATATTTCTCCCAGATCTATTAGAAAGAGTTTCTGGCTCAGAAAAAAAAAAAAAAAAAATCACCAGATACTGAGAGGTTTAGCTATGGTTTCCATTTGTGCTTGTCTGGATTGTCTAAGAGAACAAACACTAGAAGACAGAAAAAGAATTAGTGCTGGGACACGTATTTTCAGTATAATATCTTTTTACTTCCTGAACTTTTACTTCTTAGAAACAGTAAATGGTGGCCAAATACTACTAAATGTACTGCCCTGATATGCTAACAAGGTAGGCTTTGCAGTAAACATCTTGGGAATTCAGATTAACTATTATCACTGGGTCCTGTGATCTGAAGCATTATACATTTACATTTATTAGTTGTCTTTTTAAAAATCAATTGATATGAGAACAAATCAATATATTTAATTATAATTTGCAAGTAGTTCATTCAAGATGCTGTATATGCATTGCTGTTAATATAATCGCCTCTTAAATCAGTGATTGGCATGTGTAGAAATTTTGTGCAAGAAAACTGTATTTGAAAAAAGCCAATTAGACATCACATTTTATGTATCTAGATTAGTGCTTTCCAGCAGAACTTTCTGTGATGATGGAAATGGTCTATACGGCGCTGTCCAGCACAACTAAACTAACTGCATGTGGCTACTAAGCACTTGAAATGTGGACCTGAATTTTTTAGTGTGTTTTCTTTGAAGGAATTTACATTTAAATAGCCACATGTGGCTCCTGGCTACCATATTGGATAGTAGAGATCTAGGACACTTAAAAAATGTATTTAATTATAAGTAATGCAACACTTAAAATTTAAATATATGACCTACTCATTTTGCTCATTTTATTTGTATTCACTTTACGGAAAATTTTACTTGATTTACATTTTTTAAGTAAACACAGAGTGAAAATGTAAATCAGCATATTTAATACAATCAATCCTGGTGACTAAGATAGCTTGTTGAGGGAAGGGGTTAGCCGTAATCTCTCTTAAGGCTCTCTGGCAAACCATGTCACTTCTGTGAACTTGAAGTCTAAGTAAAAATACAGCATGAAAGCGGCAAATGTAATTTCAATACAATGTCCTTATGTTCAGAGTAAGAAGAAAGAACATGGAAATGATAGATCTGCTGTTTGAGACTTAAATCAACGACTAAGAAAGACAGAAACAATTTACCTTCTATTTTGACTTTTTTTTTAATCAAGAAGACTGATCTTTGGATTGAAAAGTACTAAACAAACACCATTAAAAAGGAATTAGAATCCACATTAGGGAAAGGATTGTTAAAAAGCAGCTCCTTGCTCCCAAACCTGGCATGAACAAATGTTATCCCTCTGTAAGGTGATAAAATTGGGAAGTGAAGTTTGTGAACAGTTGTCTGGAATTTTTTAGTAAACATGGAAACTGGAAATTTTGCCCAAAGAATTATCCAAAGGGTGGATACAGAGGCCCCCATTTAAAGAGAAAGGGGAGGGGGTAAAAGAGAGAAAAAAAGACCAAGAAAGGTAAGTGAGTTCTCAAAGCTGTAAATTGTGACTAGAACAAATTACTAAAGGGATGATTTATGAGCTCTTAAAAAGGGAAGTAGTGTACACTAGAAGCAACTATGAGTTCATAGAGAAAAACTTTTGTCCAGCTAACCATGCATTGGTTCCCCTTTATACGTGGCAGATATGTTACAAGATTCTCAGGGGATGCCTGAAACCATGATTATGCCAAACCCTATATTACTTTGTTTTTCCTATATATACATACCTATGATAAGGTTTATTTGTAAATTAGGTACAGTAAGAGATTGACAGCAATAACAAATAATAAAATAGAACAGTTAAAACAATATGCTGTAATAAAAGTTAAGTGAATGTGGTCTCTGTCTCTCTGTCTCTGTCTCTCAAAATATCTTGCACCATATTCACCCTTCTTCTTGTGATGTTGGGAGATGATAAAATGCCTACATGATGAGAGGAAGTGAGGGGAATGATGTAGGCGACTGTGAGGTAGTGTAACCCATAATGCAGGTAACCCAAACCATGGAAAGTGGAACGTGGGTAAGAGAGGACTACTGTATTATCTTTTTTGATGGAGAAAAAGAAAACTGTGGTAGATGCCTTATATCTAAAGCATTTCACAATGCTTCATCATAGCCCAAATAAGATTTAAAAAATAGGAATAGATGATAATGCAGTTGGGTAGATCATAATTAGTTGAACAACTAATCCCAAAGAGTACTGATTAGCTGAAGGGTGGTCTCTATTTGTGTGACAAAGAATTCTGTCCTTAGCCCTGTTTTTTTTTTTAATTTATTTTTACTATTTTTCAGTGGCTTCTATTAGTAATGAGCAACTTCTTTTGCCTAAAAGCCAGTTCAAGGATTAAAATATTCATGGGCTACAATCTGAATGGCAACTTCTCTTCTTACACCTACAAACATGTATACATATATACAGCTTTTTATTCCCATTCTGTTTTCACCTCTCAACTGAATGGATTTCCCTTGAGTTTCCAGTGATTTTTCTGCTCATAATTTCTGCAATTGCATGATCTTATTATGGTCATTACAGTCTTGATTATATATGACCTTTCAACTGAAGTGTCTGATTCTGACTGGAATGTCTTTCCATAAATCCATAAGTATACTTCCTGGAAGTAACTACCATTAACACTTTTGGATGTAACTTTTTTCTACAAAATTGGAATCATGATGCATATATTTTCTTACAGATTAATTTCCTTATTGAGGTGATATTAACATACAGTAAAATTTACCCTTTTTACTGTGTGAGTCTATGAGTTTTGACAAATGCATACAGTCTTGTAACCACCACTACGATCAAGTTATGGAACAGTTCCATCCCCTCCAAAAGTTCCTTATGCCCCTTTGTAACTAGCCCCTCACCTACCCCAGCTCTGCAGTGTTTTCAAACCTGTTTGTTTTCTTTTTTTTTACTTGTCATGAATATTAGCTTTCCTATGGCACTTTTCTTCAATAATCATCTTCCATGCCCAGGCCCTGCTAGAATTTTACATGACTTAAATTTGCTTTTTTTTAAGATTTAATTTATTTATTTGAGAGAGAGAGAAAAAGAGCATGAGTGGGGGGAGGGGCATAGGAAGAGGAAGAGGGAGAAGCAGACTCCCCACTGAGCGGGAAGCCAGTCCCGGGGCTTGGGCTCCTGCCCTCCATCCTACATTTCAGCTGGCTTCCTTCTTGAGTCCCATTCTGATAAAGTGATACTTGGTGATTACCAAAGCTAAATTCATCACACGTGCCCAGCATATGTAACTAGAATTCTGCTGCAGACCTATTGCCCGACTTATGCTGGAAGTTTGTTGACCCAGCAAACTCTTGGGCCATTGCTTGTTCTTGCCTCTTATTCCAATGATTGAATTCTATTCCAGAGACTTGAGTCCCCAGGAATTCAGTTAGGTGTAGCTTCAGGACAATTCTTAAGATGAGCACATATGTTGAAACTCCTGCAAAACTGCAGTCAGATTCTCACTTCTTTCCATATTATAGGGACAGTTGCTACACAATGAGTTACTGTAGATTTCAAATGTAATTTGACAGAAACAATAGACATATTTGACATGAATTGCACTAAGATTCAAGCTTAAGGTTTTCTTTTTCATTGTTCCTCAGTTCAGAACATCACAAACAGCTCATCTTTTCTAAATAGGGCAAGGACACTTTATTACAGCACCTGTGTGCTAAGCTCTGCACTGCATGAAATTTGAGATTGTTATTGCTAGTGTTCAAAGCACAGAAAGTCTGAGTGGTGACTGTCTAGGATCAGCAAGTAGGCTCACCACAGTCAGTTCTTGGAGTTGAATTATTTGAAATTGGCAGGTGGTTTCTCTTTTTCCATAGATTTCTTTCCCCTTTTCCTGACAGTGCATGTGTTTGGTGACCTCCACTGTTTATTTAGCTTCTGCATACATTCCTTAGGATTTGTTTTATGTGTGGTTTTTTGGTTGCTTATGTTTCTTGTTATGCTTGGCTACTACTAGAAGGAGTAGTGGTGGTGGTCTGCTTTGGGTCAGCAGTCAAAACAAACGTGATACTCATTTTGAATATCTGGCTTTGAGTTTTCATATAAAAATATAAGCACCATTTACATAAGTATATTGCTTGAATTGAATTTATTTTTTATTCCTGACTTGCCCCTAAAGAAGTGCCAACAAACTCCAAAATTGCTTAAAGTGATCATCAGAAGGAAAGAAAAGTGGAGTGAGGATAAGCCATGAACTGAATAATCAAACCTGAAATAAGGGAACAAAATCCAAACATGGTTTACTTTCCACATATCATTTGGAGATACTTCGACTGAAAAGGGTTAAAGCTCTCATTTATACCTCCCTCCTCCTTACCACCTTCTTTGTTGTTATTTACTTGCTCTGTTGTTAAAGATGGGTAATCATGTTCTATACCCCTCAATAACACATACTGTGGGGTATGAGGAGTATGGGAATAAGAAAGTGAAGAAATTAAAAATTAGAAGAATTGAAAGGAATTTGTGAACAGAAGATATTTGTGTATTATTAACATTGTCATTTTTAAAAAGCATCAACAGTAAGGTGTTAGAAAGCATTAACTTTTGGAGTGAGTCTGTTTTGGAGGGCCCATCTTGGATCCCTCCACTTTTGGCTTGCAAAACACTTTCATCTCCTGGTGCTCTTCAGATGCCTCAGGCTGTTTGTTTTCTGTGTCCTTTAGTGGCTCCTCTTTTTCTGCCCATCCGTTAAATGCTCTCCTCCCCAGGGCACTGTCCTCAGTCTACTGCTCTTTTTCTGCAATCCAGAACATATCCACAGGTAATTTCATCCACCTTCAAAGTGTCAGCTACCTCTTATACATGAGTCAGTGACCCAAACTTTTCTATTTGCAAGTTGTAATCTCTCCACAAAGCTTCATTCTAGTTTAATTGTAGCTATTTATGGGACATCTTCCCTTAATGGTGGTAGGCACTTTAGTGGATCATTTTTCAAATTGAGCATTTTATGTTTCCCCAAAATTCTTTCTCCCCTAAAATCCTCTAAGTTTTAGAAACCTAGGAGTCATCTTAGATGACCATTTCTCTGATTGCCCAAGCCCATCCAATCCAGCACCAAATTCAGGTATGTAGGAGCCAGCACTCCCAATAGTTTGAACCTTTGTTTTTGTTTGTTTGTTTGTTTGTTTAGATTGTATTTATTTATTTGACAGAGAGACACAGCGAGAGAGGGAACACAAGCAGGGGGGAGTGGGAGAGGGAGAAGCAGGCTCCCCATGGAGTAGGGAGCCCTATGTGGGGCTCTATCCCAGGACCCTGGGATCATGACCTGAACCGAAGGCAGACGCTTAATGACTGAGCCACCCAGGTGCCCCATTTTGAACCTTTGTTAAGTCTCACCTCAACCATTGCAGTTGTTTCATACCTGGCCCCACTGCTTCTGTGTTTGGTCCCATCAAATTTATATATATAATTACAATCATACACACACACACACAGAGTCCTGTTCACATCACTTCCTTGCTTAAGGAAACCTTCGGGGGTGAGAGACAGGCAAAATAGGTGAAGGAGATTAAGAGGTACAAACTTCCAGTTATAAATGAGTCACAGGGATGAAAAGTAAAGCATAAGGAATATAGTCAATAATGTTGAATAGCTTTGTATGGTGACAGATGGTAACTTCCCTTATCGTGGTGAGCATTTTATAAGGTATATAATTGTGGAATCACTACGTCATACACCTGAAACTAATACAATATTGTATTTCAACTACACTTTAATAAACAAAACAAAAGGGGGAAAAACAGAAAATCCTCAGTTCATTACTATCTTCGGGATATGATCCAAACTATTTAACATGGCATCCCTTATTGCCAGATTACTCACCCAGTCGATGTGTTCACACTCCCTGACTCCGAACTTCATCTTCAGCCATCCTGCTTATAGTTCCCTACACTACATGCTACTCCTTGCCAAAGAACCTGTCTTTGTTCTGCTGTCCCCTATCTGGAATAACTTCTCCTCACTCGACTTAAATTTAAATTTAAATTTTTCTCTTTCAGAAAGAATTCCAGGCAAATCTCACCAACCAAGCTAGGTGTCATTCTTCTTTGCTTCCACAAAAACACTATAAATGCATGTTACACTGTATTAAAATTATCTTTTAATATGTCTATCCCTCTCAAACTACTCTGAGCTTTTTTGAAGACACTGCATTTTTCCTCTTTCAGTTCTCTTCAGTTGACACAGATTTGGAGATATAATAAATGCTCAATAAATATTTTGCTTACTTCAGAAAGACTGTGATTAATGAACACTAAATACTTTGAAGATTGTTCATTTTGCTTTTAGATTTTGCACATAAGAATTCTTAATAATGCTCTTATATATCCGCAGTATTCAACCGGCCTCTCTTTAGCAGCCAGAATGACTATGTTTCTCTTCGCATCTTCTCCCTTTGGTGCCGTTATGCCCGCTGACCTGCCTCTGTTCCACACTCAAATGTCCTGAGTGTAAGGCTCTGAGAACCAGAGCTGCCCCTGTGTCTTCCGTCTTCCATCAGTCCTTTTATACATGAGTATTTATATATTTTGAAGCTATCAGCCAAATTTTCAAAAGGGAAAAAGGTCACTAGGATAGAACATACTATGTCATATGCAGTATATTCCACCAGAATATATTAGATTAAAGGAGTAAAGCTGACTAGCTGAAAAACAAGAAAGGAGAAATTTTCTTTTTTGTCAGTGCTTTCTGGACTTTCTGAGCAGCTCATCCTTATTCTTGACTCTGTGGTCACCTCAAAGTTCACTGCTTGTGCCCTTCACATAGTGGTAAGTTTTAGAAAGGTATTTAAAAAACAAAGTAAAAACTTTCTATTTTATTTGCCATGCATAGGAATGTAGGAAACATCCATGATTATAAAATTTAAGCTCTGTCTTTATCATAAGACTTTAGTCTCAACTTAACTTTACAAATTGGCATGTTGATGGCGTGGTGATAAGAAGGAAGCAGATAATGTTCATTAGGATGCAATGAAGGTTTCAAAAGTATAGAACTGGAATAGCTATAACTCTTTCTTCCTTCCCTTTCCCTTTCTCCTTCCTTCCTTCCTTCCTTCCTTCTTTCCTTCCTTCCTTCCTTCCTTCCTTCCTTCCTTTCTGATGCCATAATTTGTCAAAGGAAAAGATTTATTTAGTTGTAATAATTGTAATAATTTTATGAAATATAAAGGGCATTGAAATACTGAAAGTAATTATAATGTGAAAGGTATTATGGCTATGAATTATCTTTGATACTTTGAGATACTAAAACATGAAGCTGTTCAAACTTTGTCTGTTTTTTTTTTTTTTTTTTTTTTTTTAAAAGATTTATTTATTTATTTATTTGAGAGAGAGAGAATGAGAGACAGAGAGCATGAGAGGGAGGACGGTCAGAGGGAGAAGCAGACTCCCTGCCGAGCAGGGAGCCCGATGCGGGACTCGATCCCAGGACTCCAGGATCATGACCTGAGCCGAAGGCAGTAGCTTAACCAACTGAGCCACCCAGGCGCCCCAAACTTTGTCTGTTTTGAAAGCAGAGTTTTGCTATCCTTATCCCATCACACTTACAACCATTACACATTATACTTTATTAGGGAGTATGAATTTACTATAGGTAATCCTTAGCGGAAAGGAGTTTATAGTTAAATTGTAGAGAATTTCTGCACAATGTTGAATATAGGGACCATGTCATGAACTAAGTGCCTTATAGGTAAAATAAATTTTTGGTTACTTTTTTAAATGTTAAACACAAAACACAAAATTATTTCTTGGCTCTCCCTGGCTCTGTCTCCACTCTGATGTCACCCTGCCCTCCCTATTGCTCTCTTATCTCCAGTTTGCCTTCCTGTTTTTTTCTTGTACCATTCTTTCCTGTGCAAGCTCTTCCTTCTGCTTGAAATGCTTCCTTCCTGCCCCCACCCAGCCACCCTCCCAAATACACACAAACACATACCAGGCTAATTCCTAGCCACCTTTCAGATGTTAGCTTAAAGCATCCCTTCCTTTGGGAGCTTTCCTTAATACTCCAAACCAAATGGAGACTCTTTATAAAGATATTTTATGGCCCTTATCACTGGTTCTGGTTATACATTATTTGTGTGTTTATTAATCCCTGTCTTTGAGATCAAGACCACTTTTTTGTTCATTGTATTCCAAAACCTGGCCCAGTTCTTGGCACATAGTAGTTGTTGGGTCTCTATTTATTGGATGAATAGATGGATGAATGAGTGAATCTCTGTTCTTCACACTCTCCCAGAGGTATCTTACTGTTAGATCAATCCAGTTATGGAATTTTTCCTCTCATACTTTTCTTCATATAGCTTATAGAATTTTTTTCACCATTTATAAGGCATTTTATTATCTTTCTCCAACATATAAACTGTCAAACTTCCAGTTAATCCTACCTCCTATTCCCCTCACCTATTTCTGTCCCTCCATGGAATGAAAGGGTTGATATCCTTCACTATGTTCTTGTTTTCCTTAAACTGAACCAAATATTACTATTCCTTCATCACCCTCAAATGTTCTTCTTTTTTTTTTCTTTAATCATCAAAATCCAGTTCTTTTTCAAGGTTTAGCTTAAACATTATTTGTCCTTTGATGCTTTCCCTCAGTCCATGTCCACCCTGTCCAAATTAACTCTCACTCTTTTGCCTCCCTATGTTTGTACTTGTTATAACACTTATTCTCTTCTGTCTTTCTGTCTGACACATTTTTTAACTCCCAAAGTATCTTAAAGTCAGGGGTCATTTCTCATTCAGCAGTGTATTTCCCCACAATACAGTCCAGTGTCTAATATGGCACTTTAGCCAATCAAAATTAATAAATAAGTGAAAATTGTGATGCTCATCCAGCATGAGAAAATCTGACTGTCTTTGGGTGATGGGAGATTTTCAGTCTAGAAAATAGTGCTTCTCTGTCCCCAGTCAGTCCCCCTCGACCTGTGCCCAGCCTGCCTTTCAGCTCTCATATCCCACCACATCAACACACTCTACATCAGCTTATCAAAGCAATACCTACCTTTATATCTCTGTCTTTGTTCATCTGGTTTTAGATCCAGAATACCCTTCCTTAGTCTTGCACTTCTTAATCTATCAAAAATCTCATTATAAATATTTCAAAATCCTTGTCAATGTTACCCTCCTTGTGAAAAGATTCTTGATTTCCCCTTTTCATTTCTCGCTAGAAGTTATTGCTAGTCTTACTGTGGTCCTACAACAATTGCTTGCTCCTTTCCTTAGGACTTTTTATATCCTAACTTGTAATTAGTTTATTGTATGTCAAAACCATGTGCTGGTCTAGTGGTGAACAGGTTTTCTTATCTGTACACTACCCAGTGACTACCCTGCTGTTTGGGATATGATTTGCCGAAACAGTTAATGAGTAGCGTAGTCTTGGCTTCTTTATGTTATATGCATGGAGTGTTAGGATATATGAGTCCCCTTGAACTGATAAAGTTAAAAAATTAAAAGAACTTGACAAAAAAGTTGTTAAATGTGTTTAAAAAAATAGCACAGTAAATAATTCCATATTCAGCATTTCGTATAAGGTAAATTTGTGGAAAAAATGAATCTTTACTGGCTAATGGGAGTTTGAAATGATAAAATTACACCATTCATAGAGTAATACTGGGACTTTAAATTTTTCTTCTCATCAAATTTTGCTTAGATAAGGTTTCCTTTTTCTAATTCTCTAGGATCTAATGCTCTCTCTTAAATTACAAATGGTTCTGAGTTACCAACAAAAATGCATGTGTGCATGCGTGTGTAGGGGAGTGGGTGGATGGATGTGTGTGTAGAGGAAAAGATGTCATGTAAACCTCCCCAGGGATTCTCAACACTTAGTAATAGAACAGTAGAAGAAAACAGAGAGGCAAACAAAAAAAACTGTTACTCTCTATGCCAGGCATTATGCTATGTGCTTTATATTCATATTATATTTCATCTTCATATCAACCCCAAAAAACCCAAGCTTGGATTGATTGAGACACGGGGTAGGTCTCTAAGTTTATTTACAGTTGCTAAACATGAAGCAGGGATTCAAACTGAGGTGTGTGTGATACAGAATTTGAGAAGATTTCTACTTAGGTTTTGATGACTGGATGGATACTGGTTTGCAAAATTAAATATCCAATTCCCGCCATTACTTGATCCAAACACAGAGGGGAGATTCACTCCCAAAACCTTGGTCCCAGAGCAGAGGTAAAGAGAGAGACACAAAAATCTAAGGAAGTGGCCCTGAGCAGAGCTATATAGGCCACAGTGAGAGGGAATCAGGAGTCTACTTATTAAGAGCTATCTTAGTCTAAGATAGGTGACACTAGTAAAACTGGTTAAGTGTTTAGTTAAACTTAAATTTTTCTAGAATGAAAATTACCCACAACCTTAAAAAGCTTCATGTAAAGAAATGCCTCTTATCTGTACCCAAAATGAATGCAGACAGTTTTATTGCCCTCCCTTTCCAAATCATTTGCGAAAGAGGGAGCCCTCCCTTACATACATTGAAATGACTCCAAACCACAAGAACCACCACCATGGTAGCATCTGGGATTCATGTGATGGATGCTGCCAAGTCTTTCTCCTCACAGTTCTGACACCATCTCAGCCAGAATTGTAGGTCTAAGTCAAAAACACCTCCCTGAGCCAATAATTTTATTTCAATTTTAAGTCTATAACAGTAATTATGCATGATTAAACAATACCTAATAGCATGTCACCAAACACCTACGCACCCCAACCCACACCCCCACACCTCCAAACAGTGGCTGTCTTTTCCCTGAAGCCACATCCATAGGCCTGTCTGCATCCTTGCAGACCTGCAGTGTTCTGCTTGAGGAGCCATAGATGCTGTACCTTTTCACCATCCATTTTAGAAGTAAACCTCTCTGGGGCACATATGTAAACTTCATCTTTCTGATTTAGAGATTGAGTCACAGCATATGTGACACCTAATAGTGGCACTGTGCAACGCCTCCGTACATGTGACAGATTCCATAAAAACAGAACAGCAAGTTCCAGTGTGTTGGTTACCAAATAAATTTAAATAAAGTCCAAAATATATGACAGGGCTTCTCAGAATTACTTCTAAAATACTCAAATCTCCACTATTTATGGCTCCTGTCTTCAGCTAATTACAGTGGCATGGGTGGCTAATACAAATAAATGGTCATTGAGAGGCCACACACATCAACAAAATGAATTTTATTAGAAAAACTTTTCTATGGCTTAATATTAGACCCATATAAATTCTCTATACGTGTAGCATAACAAATGCCCGATCTCTCACAGGGCTATTCTTCTCATTGTAAACCAGTTATAGCTAAATTCAGACTCTGATTTATTTTTATTGATTTCAAATAAACTAAAGCTTACACTTCAACCCAATTGAAAATCCTAGAAAATAGCAGATGATCAGTAACAATACATAAGATTTAGGGGTTGTTGGTTAGGGAATTTTTACCAAAAGAGTTGTTATAAACCACTACAGACCTTGCGGCTGACAAACCTTTACAATTAAATTTTCAGGGAGTTTTCCAATCTGTGCAGTTATTCCCTCTACTCATTCCCTCTGCTCTTTATCCACAGAATGTCATTGCTTGAGCCTGTTTGCCCATCAATCTAATATATTTTGATATCTCTTCCAAACTAGCATCTCCTGCTTTGCTCTGGTAGTCTGTTTCCCACAGTATTATTTTCCAGTTGTTTTATGAGCATATAGGTAAGTCATTGGTGAGGTGACTTAGGTTCTTACTCTAAGAAGAATTATGGTAAACTTGAAAATATAACCTTTCAGAATCAGCAGAGACATAGGAAATGAGTCCTGCTTATATGAGGCCAACAAAGTAAGCATGAAAGCTCTTTTTTCTCCATAGATCAGACAGCAATAAAACATGCATCCATCTGTCCTCCATCCACTTATTCATTCACTTATTCATTTATCAAATACTTATAGAGCACTAGAAATCAATGTTCAAGTCATGTATAATACATCATATATTTATTTTTAATATTTATGCATGTGTCTATTGTTTGTCCATGTATATGCATAAATTTTGAAGTTCAGAGGTTACAAACAATTTTACAGTCTTCAATCTTTAAATTTTAATGAAGTTCTCCTCATGCTCTGAACAGTTTGTGACATCACAGTTCCAGGTTTAGGGATCAAGTTTTAAGTCATTTTTCATATGAAAGCATTTAAGGCTGCTTTATAAAAGTAAAAGAATGGAAGTTCTGTGTACATATATTCTGCTCTGCCCCTTTGTATGGCTCTATGGTAACCAGTGCATGGGTAGAATAGATCTTATAATAAGGGCCCTCTAAGCATGACTATAAGAGAAATTATATGAAGTGATGTTTTTTGTTTGTTTTTCATTATCCCATGGAATTTGAAGAGAAATGTCTGTCTTCATGCCTTAAAAATAAGATATTTTAAGAATATTTTAAAGTCGTGTCAAGATTAATGTGACTGCTTAAAATAGCAGGAATACTTTTCCGTTAATATTTGAAAACATTTTTGATATTTGAGCAATTTTCAGAAGAAAAGATTTGGAAGAAAAAAAGATCGAAAAATCAGATTAGAAGCATGTGTTCCAAAGGAACTTGAAAATACCTAGCTAAATCCCCTTAATTTTTAAGTAAGAAAACTGAGATGCAGAGAGGTTAAAAGACATGGCTCAAAACATATATCTTCATTATGATTAAATATATTTTAAAAAATTGAATCACAAAACTTCTTGACTAACTTAATATAATAGATTGTAGCTCATAGCCAGTTCTGCTCCAGGATTATTGGGGAAGTTAGGTATTTTTTGTTTGTTTTTGAATATACACCAGAGTGTTGCTCAGCATTTAACATTTCTTATTCCTAATAATAAATGCTATAGATTTTTCTTTAGTTATTCCTCTCAGTATTTTATAACAAGTACATTTTTAAAAGACCTGAATTGTACCTTATCACAGAATATGGAGAGATACATTGACATGTGCACCTCTTAGGAAAAACACTAAAGATATAGAAAAAATGTTTATGGGATAAAAATAATAAATATACTTAAAACAGGCATTGACATGTACAGGGGGGAAAGAAAGTTGTATCTGCTTAACTTATTTTAAGATAAAAGATAATCTACCAGTCATTTTCTGAAAGATACTGGCTCAAAGTACTTCTAAAAATCTTCTGGGCCTCAACAGGAAGGGTTCTAAGGGAAATAGGTATCCTAAGTTCTAAAACCACAGTGTATTTATACCTAGACATTTATGAGGTATTGCAGTTGGCAGACCTCAAGAAGGAAACCCAGTAAAACATTTTTTTGGAATGAATAGCTTCTAAGGAAAATAGCTAAAGTTATTAAGATGCTAGAGAGAGTTTTATAAAGGAGATTGAGCCAAGGATATATTAACATAGCCCATCATAATGAACCATATGAATTTGTTGATTGGGGATCAATAATATCTCAACCTTTTTTGGGCCTCCTGGGTTTCTTTTAGCGCCAAATAAATAAAAAAATATATTATTCTTAAACAGGTAATACAATTATAAAACTTATTTAGGATTATGGCCCAATTTAAGAATAGATTCAAAAGGAATTTAAGTAAGTATATGAGTGAGGGATAAAAAATTGATTATTATGGTCACATAGAAAAGTTGACATTATTAAGAATCCAAGGACTGGATCTGGCTTATCTTTCTTACGATTTTCCTGAGGAAGGTGAGACTGAACTCAGCTCATTGATAATCAGTAGTTCAAACCACATTTGAAGTTTTAAGTTGGCACGACTCTGAACCTTGTGCTCTGTCTTCTTAGTATTTTCTGTAGAGTTACTCCTTGCATTCAGACCTGACACAGGAGAGTTCTGCTAGGTGTGGCCAAAAGGAGTAAAATGTGAATAACAGTGATAACTCTGGATCCAACTTTGATAGATAATTAAAAGGCATATAGATCTTTATAGGCCTGTCCTCTTATCTTCTCTTTTCTTTGTAAATGAACCCACACATCACTACTTTCAGTGTGATATGTTGGTGACGTGTCTATATTTCCCCCTTCCTCCATTTACACCATTAAGCTGTATTTTATAGAACATTGTGCTTCCATATCACATTATATAAAAATAGAAGATTAATATATCTATATCTTAAAGTAAGCATTTAGAAACTGTCTTTTAGGGGAACAAACCAAGTCCCTAAAGTAGTATTTAGCCATGTTCTGCTGTTTTGTGTGTTATGGTAACTGGTTTAAAAATGTGTCATAAATAAGGCTTCTCTTTTTGTCTAAATAAAACAAAACAGAAAAGTAGAACCAATAAACATTTTTCTTTTCTAAACATGGACTTATTCCTTCCCTAACCAGCTTTCTAGTATTGTTCCCCCCACCTGCCAATGGTAGGTTTTTATCTCTTTGAAAATACAATTGGATTTTATAAAAGCAGGCTATTTGTAAAAATCTATGAGTCCTGGGCATCATTGCAAACAGTACTTAAGAAGGATCCTTGTGGTCTGAAATCAACAGTGTATTCCAATAGATTTGCTCAGAAAAATCTCACAAAAAACGTGATAAGGTTTTAACAGTGAAAATTATGCTTTTGTTCCCCAACAGAGGAGTCCTAGCTAGTAGGCATTCCTATACCTGGAAGTAGTTTTGGAAATATGGATTTATGGGTAGAGAAATTTTTAAAAAATGAAATTCTATTTTCTACACACTGAGATATGATGAACAGTAAATTAATTACAAAATTTTATATGGAAGACCATATAAGTCAGATTTTTTTAAAGTTGTTGCCTTATGATTTAATCAGAAACAAATCAATATAGTAAATTTTTCTTGGAAGATCTGAAATAAAAATTTTACCACAATTGTCCTACTATGGGTTCCCACAGTAATTCACTAATTGTTAACTCATGAGTTGCCTAATAGCCTGTCCCTTGTTCACATCGGACTGTCTGTCTGCTTAATGGGATTGTGCTTATTTTTCAACCACGATATTTTGATCATTCTGAATATTACTTAATTCTCTAATTTACCCTCAGTTATTTCATATTCATATTAGAACCAAATCTACTTCTTTCTCTAGTATTTGTCATAGGAATAATTTCCTGTCCTTAAATTTTGGAGTTTAATGAGCAGTAAGTAAAAAAGACACTTTTGAGACAATCTTGGTCACTTTAACACCAAGTTGCATGTCTTCCTTAACTTGAATTCAAGAGAACTGGAAAAGGTTGATAGCCAAAAAAAATTTTTTTAAAGGTTTGTTTTTATATTTTTTATCATTACCTGCCTCAAAGTAATGAACTCCCATTTGAACTCTAGCCAAGCTGACTGTTGTTTCATGTTTCCCCTCCTACTCTTCTACATCATTCTCATATCATCTTACAACATTTATTGACTTTTTACTTTATTCTAGGACATATTTTAAGTATTTTTCATGTATTATTTCATTTAATGCTCACAATAACCTGGAGGGTAAATGTGGGTATATTCCCTAATTTGTAGATGAGAAAATTGGGACAGTTGAGTGATTGGTTAATCTTCCTAAGTGGTAGTAAGATACCACATTCTAAGTGGTAAAGCAAAGATTCAAATCCAAGCATTTTGACATCAAAACCTACATTGTTATTTACTATTCCATTTGTCTCCCATATATTTGCTACATATCTCCTTATATACTTATATTTATTTTCTCAGGTGGTTTTTAAGTTAAAGTGTTTGTAGTATATATGATATATACTATGCATATGTATATAATAATAAACATACATATATATGTAGATGTAATCACTTTTTGGCAGTACTTGGAAACATGCTGATTGTGATGATCTTTTTGATACCCAGGGCCATAGGCCCACCTATGAGAAATTGCTCCAGAGAGTTGACAGTGCTCATTGAAGAATCATTGTACACATGAGTCAGTCTCCAAGTAAATATGAGGATGTGGATAAAACTCTTAACTCCCAGTATTCTCTAGCTCTGGATGATGATTGTGGTTGAAAATTAATTTAACCTGATCTAATAATGAAAACTAAAACTTAACACAAAAGCATTTCATGTCTTGTGGATGAATCTCTAAGTGTTGTCGGAAACAACCTTTTATCCATAATCTAATTTTCTTTCCAACTCTGAGGATATGTTGATATAGATTATTTTAATTTAATAATAAGTTTGAAATAGGACACTAACCTTAGTCATTGCACAGATATAAAATTACTATCCCCACCTTTTTCATGGATTTTTATAGATAAGCTTTCCACCACTTCCCCTCCCCACCGTATGCATAGTTTAAATGATTCGTACCTCCATTTTAAAGTTATTTTAGAAACAATTGCAAATAAATCATTTAGCTCTATTTTTATGCAATTTTTCAAAAGCTCAGAGACCTTTAAATTTCTGTTTATAACCTAACCAGACCTGAGAAATGTTGATGGTATCTAATCCTCTATAGCCAGTCTAAATATAATAAATATTGGGTCACAATAAGTAATCAGAGTCTAGGAGATGTATACATCAATGCAGAATTACAAAGACAAGCCAAGAAATGTGCTCCAAAGTATGATAGATTAAAATAGCCTCTGCTAGAGTGGGACAAGTAAAGATTCTCTACTCAGAAGAGGGAGGAGTATCTTCCTAAAGAATCAGAAGTGAGAAAAGATGTGACATTAATGTGCACTTCAATATTCTCTCCTGCCTCTCTGCAGTTAGAATCCAGCTTCTCTGCCCATATTAAAGCAAAGTTCAAGCCCTCTCCAGGAAATCCCCCAGAGTGCCTGATTCCCTAGTTCAGGTTAACTCGTACTAGGAATATTCTTTGCAATTCATCTCAGATAAAAATTGTGTATATCAAAACAATATGTTTAAAAGTTATAACCCCCTAGGTACTAAGGCTTGGGCTGTATCCCTGTTAGACCCCTTATCTGAGAAGTTTCCTGTTGTTACTGATATTTAATCTTGAAAATGTTCCAGACCTGTTCCAGAAGAGGAGTCACTCTGGCTTAGGTTCTGCTTTTAACTTACTTACCATTGATTGCTCTCCTTTCTTCGTCACATATGCAACTCCTAGTTGGCAGAGTTCCAGCACTACATGCAGTACTCTAGAAATTAAATCCCATTAGTACTCAATATAACAGGAGGATCAAGAGGGAGGGATTGTCTTGAATTTCCTACTTGTTGTGCTACTATTTATGCATTGCGATATCATGCATGCTTGAACTAGTGATTGAAGGGAAAATCATTCTAATAGGCATTGGCAGTTAGCCCAGAAGTCCTATTCCATTCTTTGAGCAGTGTTAACATGTGAATCCTCTCCATGTTATGGAGGCTAGTAAAAATTGTCATTAGAATTTATTTTTCAAAATTAAAATGCTATATTCTTCATGTACTTTTTAAAATGTAAAAATGGCAGTTTGCTCAGTTAGGCCAGATTTTGGTTTTCTACTAAAGGTAATTTGAGGTTCTAGGACACGTATAGAGCAGTGATCACTCTTTCCATAAAAATTTTTCTTATCAATCTAATCTCTCCTGGCTCAGCATTAAAGCTGCATGTAATTCTATATATTTTGGAAAATATAAACATAAGAGTGAGAAAAAAGCATTTTTTATTGTGATGAAATAGAAGAATATACAACATTCTCAGAGGTTGGTTTCTTTCTCATTTTAATCTTTTGGAAAATTATGTTGCTTTTTTGTTCTCCATATCACCTACTCTTACCTTACTGTATAGAATAAGCATATATAAATATAAATCTTTTATTCTTTGTTTACACTACACTAGCACACATAATCAATTTGGCACATGAAGTTAAAACATCAGTTTATGAAAAAAGAGTTAAGGAAAAAAAAAGAACAGTTAACTTGACTATTGGTTAATCAATAGGCAATAATAGTCAAATCAATGTAGATATAGCTTTAATGTTGCCTTTCACAGATAATATTTGTAAAATTTATGATAGAAGAGAATTTCACCATTTCTAGACTGAAATTACTTGCCAAGAGTTTTCCCTTCAACTTTTTCTCCTCCCCATGATTTTGTAAAATTCGCTCCATTGTACAAGTTTCAGGTGATAGACTCCTGAGATCACAGAAATCTTTAGAAATTGCATTCCATGGGCTAAATGGAAACGTTGTAGATATTACATCATCTTCTCCCCGAGATTAGTTCCTATTTTTCCTTACCTATCTCTTAACGAATTTTCCACTCAATCAGGCTGACATGAAATCATCCTGTATTTCTTTCACACTCCGCCCCCTTAAAGAAACATCACCAGGCTAAATTTTCTATCAGAATATCAATACTTCCACCTATTCTTTTCTATTTCCACTACCGTGAACTTCATTCCCTCAGATCTCGGTTATTGCACAGCTTATCTCCATGATTCTGGTTTTTGCTTTCGTTGGGTTCCTACTCTTCAATCTTGCATATTGCCTGTATCATCTTAAACTATTACTTTCATGGTATTAAACACTTCGTTCAAAAATCTGAAAACTGGGGTGTGTGGGTGGCTCAGTTGGTTCAGTGTCCAACTCTTGATTTTAGCTAAGGTCTTGATCCCAGTGTTGTAAGATTGAGCCCCTCGTTGGGCTCCATGCTCAGCGGGGAGTCTGCTTGAGATTCTCTCTTGCTCTTTCTCTGCTCCAACCACCCCAAAATAAATAAATAAATCTTTAAAAAAATCTGAAAACCTCCAACATATTTATAGATTAATTTCAAACTTTTTAATTATGTGTTCACTTCTACTGAAATAAAGCTTGCTTCAGGAAGTTTGAATATGCTAGTCCCCAACATGGAATATTTTTGTTTTCATCCTCATCCATGTATCCCAGCTTGAGACTCATAATTTTTATGAATCCTGACCATTTCATCTGGATGACATCCTCCCCTTATCAAGCGTCCTCTGTATTGGACATTGCTCTCATTCATTTGACACTTAATACTGCCCTTTATAAAATCATCCATATCTATATATCTTGTCTCCTTAACAAAATACATAAACTCTTTGACAACAAAGACCATGTCGGAAAAGTGCTTAACATGTGCTGGACACATAGTAGTTGTTCAATAAATATTTTTTAAATGAATGAACAAATGTATAATTAGGATTATAATAAATGGGACATTTTAATGTAATTAAATTAGATGTGCTTTTTAAAAAACAATAAAGTAGTCCTGGAACATCCTCTCCTTATTATAATTAAAGTTGAATTTACTGGTCTACTTCTTCTAGTACTATATGTAAGACATGAGAGCTTGTTAAATTCCTACTTAATTAAGCTTTAAATGTACTTTAAAAGTTAAGGATATAAATCATATTGGAATAAAATAACTATCTTTCTTAATATTATATGAAGTCCATGTTACTTACAATGTTTGAAAGCTCTTGGGTACAGTTTTTTCTTGCAGGAGGATATGCCCCCATTTTCAAAACTATCTTTTAAAGTAATTTTGATAAAACCTTATAAGGTGCTGATTTGTACCTTTTTAATTGCAGCGACATCTATTTTTTGTATGTGAGAATCTTTATTTTGATAAATAAGTACAGTAGCAGTGAAATCTTTTAAGAGTAGATTACAATGCTCTGCAAATCACACCATGCTCTACTAATACACCAAAACTCAATAGAAGTTGTGTATTTGTGTTTGACTTTTTGAAATTTCGTTATATTTTCCAAACAGTTTCCACTACAAAACAGAAACTAAAGCACACTTTTTTAAATGTTCTAATTCATAATTAATAATGCTATTATTAATTTTTGAATGTAATCCAGTTGTCAAATACCAGTACTTCTTGTATACAAAGGCACATTAATAGGATTTGCCAAGAATGAATCAAAGTCTTTCTGATGTCAGTGAACTGTGAAGTATTAACAACTCTATGGAGATAAAGTGACTTTTAAAACATTTCTTTCAAAATAATAATAATGATGTCATTATTGACATTTTTGGAAATAAAATGGTGGGTAAATATAAAATTGATATCGAATGGCTTTATTTTTTATATTAAATTTTGCCTAAGAAATCATACCCCAAATTGCATCTATTAAACTCTCAGTATTGTCATTATTAACCAGTAACCTTTCATAGTTGATAAAATTTTGTGCCTTTAGAAAGTATCTTTTAGATAACATAAATTGCATTAATAGGGAAATATTAGTCAGAATCATTATTCGTTCTACCTCAGAAGGAGGTTAACTATAAAGAATGAACTTTGGGTTATTGTTTAATTGTACGGAATTTTCCATTTGCTTAATAATGTGTATTGGTTAAAACATTACCAAAGGTATACTATGGTCTCTGGGTTTAAATAAGTATCTAGTTTTTATTGAAGAGAAATGGGTAATTTTTATTTAGAAAAAGACTCATTGAAATATATGAATTTATGCACAATTGAGAATCATGTAATATTACTAATGTAATTAGTATAAATGTTTAAAACGTTATAAAATATATTTGTTCTGCCCCAAATTCCCAACTTAAAATCTTTGAAATGAAGACACTACTTTCGCTGAACAAACTTTACAATTTAATGTCAGTTGATCTCTTTAAAAGATTGACATCATTTTTTTCTAAAATATGTTTTAAATTTGTGTTACTTATATGTATATTTTACAAAGAAAACCCTCTGAATGCTTACTTATCAATCTAACTTTCAACTTGGATACAACACTAGAGATACTCCCTGAAGCACCAGGCCCTGGGCACTGGGCACCAGGCCTGGCACCTCTTTTTCATAAGACCATTACATTCAGGAACAGGAGACATAACTGGATTTTCTAACACAGAGGAAAACACAGAGACTTAGACAAAATGCCAAGACTGAGGAGTTTATCCCAAATAACAGAATAAGATAAGGCCACAGCCAGAGATCTAAGCGAAACAGATATAAATAATGTGCCTGATGGAGAATTTAAAGTGATAATCATAAAGATACTCACTGGACATGAGAAAAGAATAGAAGACATCAGGGAGACCCTGACTACAGAGATAAAAGTGTTAAAAAAAAAAGAATCAGGAATGAAAAAATGCAATAAATGAGATTAGAAATAGGCTTGATGCAATGAACAGCAAGCTTAAAGAGGCAGAGGAATGAATTAGTGATATAGAAGACAAAATAATAGAAAATAATGAAGCTGAACCCAAGAGAGAAAGAATTATGGAACATGAGAGTGGACTTAGGGAATTCAATGACTCCATCAAACATAATAACATTTATATTATTGGATTCCTGAAGAATAAAAAAGGGCAGAAAATTTATTTCAAGAAATAAGAGCAGAAAACTTCCCTAATCTAGGGGAGGAAACAGACACCCAGATTCAGGAGGAACAGAGAACTCCCATCAAAATCACCAAAAGCAGACCAACACCAAGACATACCATAATTAAATTAAGTAAAAAATCTCAAAGCAGCAAGACAAAAGAAGTCCTTAACTTGCAAAGGAAAACCCACAAGGCTAGCTGGAGATTTCTCAACAGAAATTTGGAATGCCAGAAGGGAGTAGCAAGGTATATTCAAAGTGCTGAATGGGAAAAATCTGCAGCCAAGAATACTCTATCCAGCAAGGTTTTCATTCAGAATAGGAGAGATCAAGAGTTTCCCAAACAAAAACTGAAGGAGTTCATGATCACTAAATCAGCCCTGCAAGAAATATTAAAGGGGACTCTTTAAGTGCAATGGAGAGACCAAAAGTGACAAAGACGAGAAATGATCAGAGAAAATCTCCAGAGACAATGACAAAACAAGTAATAAAATGGCAATAAATACATATCTATCAATAATTACTTTGAATGTAAATGGACTGAATACTCCAATCAAAAGACATAGGATGTCAGATGGAGAAAAAAATAAGACCCATCTATATGCTACCTGCAAGAGACTCATTTTTAGACCTAAAGACACCTGAAAGGGAGGGGGCGGAGAAACATTTATCACACAAATGGCTGTCAAAAGAAAGCTGGAATAGCAATACTTATATCAGAATAGCAATACTTTAAAACAAAGATGGTAAAAAGAGACAGTGAAGGGTATTATATAATCATAAAGAGGACAAACCCACAAGATGATAATAACAATTGTAAATATTTATGCACCCAGCATGGGAGCACTGAAGTATATAAGACAATAACAAACAAAAAGAAACTAATTGACAATAAGACAATAACAGTAGGGGATTTTAACTCCCCACTTACATCAATGGACAGATCATCTAAACAGAAAAACAGTAACACACTGGATCAAATGGACTTGACAGATATATTCAGAACATTCCACCCTAAAACAGTAGAATACACATTCTATTCAAGTGCACATGGAATATGCTCCAGAATAGATCACATATTAGGTCACAAAACAGGCCTCAAGAAATACAAAAAGATTGAAATCATACCATACACCTTTCTGACCACAACGCTATGAAACTAGAAGTCAACAGAAGAAAAAATTTGGAAAGACCACAAATACATGGAGGTTATACAACATGCTACTACACAATGGATGGGTCAACCAGGAAATCAAAGAAGAAATTTTACAAATACATGGAAAGAAATGAAAAGGAAAACATGACAGTCCCAAACCTTAGGATGTGGCAAAAGCGGTCCTAAGAGGAAAGTAGATAGCAATCCAGGCCTACCTCAAGAAGCAAGAAAAGCCTCAAATACACAACCTAACTTCATACCTAAAGGAGCTAGAAAAAGAACAACAAAGGAATCCTTAAGCCAGCAAAAGGAAGGAAATAATAAAGATCAGAGCAGAAATAAATGATGTAGGAACTAAAACAAAACACAAAACAAAACAATAGAACGTATCAGTGAAACCAGGAGCTGGTTCTTTGAAAAAATTAACACAATTGTTAAAACCTCTACCCAGACTTAACAAAAAAAAAAGAGAGAGAGAGAGAAGGGACATCCAAATAAATAAAACCACAAATGAGAGGGGAGAAATAACAACCAACACCACAGAAATACAAACCATTAGAATATTACAAAAAACTATATGCCAACAAAATGGACAAGCTAGAAGAAATGGATAAATTCCTACAAACATATAAACTACCAAAACTGAAATAGGAAGAAATAGAAAACTTGAACAGACTGATAGCCAGCAAAGAAATTGAATCAGTAATCAAAAAACTCCCAGCAAACAAAAGTCCAGGGCCAGATGGCTTTACAGGAGAATTCTACCAAACATTTAAAAAAGAGTTAATACCTATTCTTCTCAAACTAACCCCCCAAAAATAGAAAAAGAAGGAAGGAAGACTTCCAAATTCATTCAATGGAGCCAGCATTACCCTTATACCAAAACCAGATAAAGACTCCATTAAAAAAGAGAACTACAGGCCAATATCCTGATGAACATTGATGCAAAATTCTCAATAAAATACTAGCAAACTGAATTCAACAACACATTAAAAAATCATTTACCACGATCAAGTAGGATTTATTCCTGGGCTGCCAGGGTGGTTCAACATTCTCAAATCAATCAATGTGATATGTCACATTAAGAAAAGAGGATAAGAACCATATGATAATTTCAATAGATGCAGAAAAATCATTTGACAAAGTACAAAATCCATGCATGATAAAAACCCTCAACAAAGTAGGTTTAGAGGGAACCTACCTCAACCTAATAAAAACTATCTATGAAAAACCCACAGGTAATATCATCCTCAACGGGGAAAAACAGAGCTTTTCCTCTATGGTCAGGAACAAGACAGGGATGTCTACTCACACCACTGCTATTTAATATAGTACTGGAAGTCCTAGCCACAGCAGTCAGACAACGAAGAGAAATAAAAGCCGTCCAAATAAGCAAGGAAGAAGTAAAACTTTCACTATTTGCAGATGACATGATGCTCTATATAGATAACCCAAAAGACTCCACCAAAAAACTTCTAGCACTGATAAATGAATTCAGTAAAGTTGTAGGATACAAAATCAACATACAGAAATCTGTTGCATTTCTGTACACCAATAATAAAGCAGCAGAAAGATAAATTAAGGAATCAATCCCACTTACAATTGCACCAAAACCAGTAAGATACCTAGGAATAAACCTAATCAAAGAGGTGAAAGATGTAATCTCTGAAAACTGTAAAACACTGATGAAAGAAATTAAAGGTGACACAAAGAAATGGAAGAACATTCCATGCTCCTGGGTTGGAAAACAAATATTGTTAAAATGTGTATACTACCCAAAGCAGTCCATGTATTTAATGCAGTCCCTGTGAAAAAACCAATAGCATTTTTTACACAGCTAGAACAAACAATCCTAAAATTTGTATGGAACCACAAAAGACCCCAAATAGCCAAAGCAGTCTTGAAAAAGAAAAGAAAAGCTGGAGGCATCACAGTTCTGAACTTCAAGTTATATTACAAAGCTGTGATGATCAAGACAGTATGGTACTGGCATAAAAATAGACACATAGATCAATAGAACAGAATAGAAAACACAGAATGAACCCACAACAATACAGTCAACAATCTTCAACAAAGCAGGAAAGAATATCCAATGGGAAAAAGACAGTCTCTTAAAAAAAGTCTTGGGAAAACTGGACGGCAATATGCAAAAGAATGACACTGGATCAGTTTCTTACACCATACACAAAAATAAATTCAAAATGGATTAAAGACCTAAATGTGACGCTTGAAACCATAAAAATCCTAGAGGAGAACATGGACAATAACCTCTTTGACATCAGCTGTAGCAACTTCTTTCTAGAAGGGAAACAAAAGCAAAAATAAACTATTGGGACTTCATCAGAATAAAAAGCTACTGCACAGTGAAGGAAACAGTCAACAAAATGAAAAGACAACCTATGGAATGGAGAAGATATTTGCAAATGACATATCTGATAAAGGGTTAGGATCCAAAATCTATAAAGAATTACAAAACTCAATCCCAAAACAAATAATCCAATTAAAAAATGAGTAGAAGACATGAATGGACATTTTTACAAAGAAGACATAAAGATGCTGACAGACATATGAAAAGAGGCTCAACATCACTGATCATCAGGGAAATGCAAATCAAAACTACAATGAGCTATCACCTCATACCTGTCAGAATGGCTAAAATCAACAGCACAAGAAACAACAGGTGCTGGCGAGGATGTGGAGAAAGAGGAACCTTCTTGCACTGTTGGTGGGAATGCAGACTGGTGCAGCCACTGTGGAAAGCAGTAAGGAGTTTCCTCAGAAAGTTAAAAGTAGAACTACCCTATGACCCAGCAATTGCACTACTGTTTCCCCAAAGGATACAAAAATACTGATTTGAAGAGATACATGGACCCCGATCTTTACAGCAGCATTATCTATGTTAGCCAAATTATGGAAAGAGCCCAAATGTCCATCGACTGATGAATGGATAAAGAAGAAGTGGTGGATATATACAATGGAATGTTACTCAGACATAAAAAAAAAATGAAATCTTGCTATTTGCAATGATGTGGTTGGAGCTAGTGTATTATGCTAAGCAAAATAAGTCAGAGAAAGACAACTACCATATGATTTCACTCATATGTGGAATTTAAGAAACAAAACAAATGAGCAAAGGGAAAAATAAGAGAAGGGCAAATCAAGAAATAGAGTCTTAACTATGGAGAACAAACTGATGGTTACCAGAGGGGAGGTGATTGGAGGGATGAGTAAAATAAGTGATGGGGATTAAAGAGTGCACTTGTGATGAGCACCGGCTACTGTATGGAAGTGTTGAATCACTGTGTTGTACACTTGAAACTAATGTTATACTACTGTATGTTAACTAAATGGAGTTTAAATAAAAACTTAAAAATATATATGGTTTTATGCCCAATTGAGAATCATGTAAGATTATTAATGTAATTAGTATAAATGTTCAAAACGTTATAAAATATATTTGTTCTGCCCCAAATTCCCAATTTAAAAACCTTGAAATGAAGACATTAATTTCACCAAACATACTTTACAATTCAATCTCAATTGATCTCTTTAAAAGATCAACATTGGATTTTTTCTAAAATATGTTTTAAATTTCTATTATTCATATATAAAAGAAAAACCCTCAGCATTCTTACATATGGTTCAAAATAACCTATATCAATCTAACTTTCAACTTGGATAATTACAAACACAAAACTTCATATTATTATATTTTATAGAATTTCTGTGGTAGAATTTGAAATGCTAAGAACATTCAATATGAATAGAGTCCTAGAAATATCATGTTTTATAGAGTTTTATCAGTCTTAAATTTCTCTTAAAGTAAAAGCACTCATCTTATTAAAACACTCGCAAAAATAGTTTTTAAAAGTTAAATGGTAGGAACATATAGATATATTTATGAATATTTAAACAAACATGTTAATCCAAATACTTTTGAAGCATTTCGGGGTAAATGTTTGTCCACTTTTGACACCACTGAGAATTAAGTTTAAATTCTTCATTTATAGAAATATGTAATGATGTGTACAGACATAAATAAATTATCCAAGGCCACACAGCTAATAATAAGTGGTGGGGCTATAATAGAAACACTGATGGTATAACTTCAGAGCATATAATCTTACCCCTAACACTGAACTCCCCGAAACTCAGTTTTCCTCATCTGCAAAATGGGCTCAATACTACAACAATAGCAATTTCTGCACAGCTGCTAGACTCAAGAGATTGCAATGCAGAGCCAATAGTCAAAACATTTGAACCATGTAAACGTAAATTAGTATTTGCTGAAAGTGTCAGTTGAGGGAGGTAAGGGATCTTGTCACTTGAGATAAGCTACTTTCTGCTGCTCAACTCAACCAGTAAAAAATAATACATTTAAAATAGAATGGCTCTCCCTGTGTACAAATTTAACTTTTTAAAATTCAGATTTTTGGAGACTGTGTGACCACAGGATTGGGAGTAGGTATACACCTCATACAGATTTTACCTTTTAACTTGACTCAAAGCATTAATCTTCAGGCTGTTTTGCTCTTTCGACAAGCCACATTTGTCAGCGAGAAAAATGGTCATGGCTATGTTAAAAGTTAAAAAAAAAAAAAGTAATCAAACAAAACCCTTCACCCAACTTACTGATTGAATTATAAATTTGGGAACTAAGGTTTAAGCTCTTTCTGTGGTCTGACTTTCAATGACATTAAAAGGATGCATTTCAAAAACCAAGGATTCCTTAAATTACCTAGCATTTAAATTCTGGGTTCATCGGACCTCTTTAACAACCACCTTATAACTTCTGAAATTATATTATTAAATAGCTTCTAGAAGGCCCAATATATTTCCTGTGAATGAGCTCACAAACCTGGAGGCTTAAGAAAACAATACTGTGAAATACGAACACTTTTGAAGGATTGATAGAAAAAAATAAAGAATGAAAGCCACTGTGTGCTAAGATTTTATTAGGTTACCCCACCTGCAAAAACAGATGCTATATCTGTTTCACATCATTTTGTCAGTGATATTTTAGGCACTTTCTAAATGATAATCAATCTTGATTTTAGACATTGAAAACTTTTAGTTTTAAAGATATCTCTGCCATACATAGCTATTGTAGCACCACATTTTTAAAGAGTATCTTCTTTCAATTAAGATTAAATTTTGGATGGTAAAAGGAATTACTTCCCATCTTATTTTTTTTCTCCAAAATAATAGAGGTTTGATCATACTCACACCCACACCCGTTTATAGCAGTTGTTTTTCAGAAAACAGACTATAATCCCAGCTATTTCTTTAAAATCGATTGAAAATAAAACAATAAGTATTTGATTACAGCTTTAAAATTGTCTGTTCACATCTAACTACATAAGCATATGAGTCAGCTGGGGAGAGTGTGAAATTTGTCTTATTTATTTGACTCTAACTCCATAGTTTCCTTATCCAGGATATCCCACCCTTCTACTGTGTGGCTTCCTACTCTTCCTCCCTGGTAGAGTCAGAGTAGAGAGTTAAAGAAGAAAAATGGATTTACCACAGGAAACAGAGAAGTTGTATGCGAACAGAATGTGACCTTTAGAAATAGATTTGTGCCTCTCCACTTTTTGTTTTCTGTGGAGAGACTGTAGGGCAGTTTAGCTTTTTTTTTTTTTTTTTTTTAATCTTTCTTTCTGTCAGGTAATGGGGGTTGTAAAAGTTGACTTTGATGGCAGGATGGTACCATGAGAAGAAATTATTCAGTAGAATCAGAGATTATTTGTCTTTGATTCACAGAGAGTTGTCTATAATTCTACTGATGTTACCAGTTCTTTCTATGGTGGCAGAACTGGGATTTTTGATATTCTCAAGTAACAGAGAATTATTTTTAGATAATTGGAGGCAAATTTTTATTATTAAATTTTTTAACTGTCAATATATGTGCATGTTTTTTACATCATTTTTTTTTTTTAAAGATTTTATTTATTTGACAGAGAGAGACGCAGCGAGAGAGGGAACACAAGCAGGGGGAGTGGGAGAGGGAGAAGCAGGCTTCCCGCAGAGCGGGGAGCCCGATGCGGGGCTCGATCCCAGGACCCTGGGATCATGACCTGAGCTGAAGGCAGACGCTTAACGACTGAGCCACCAGGCGCCCCATTCTTTTTTTTTTTTTTTTTTTTACATCATTTTGAGGTTGCAGTAACTAAGTCAAATTTAAGTGGCATTTTGCCCAAAGGAATATAAAGCAACATTCCATAAAAAAAAAAAAAATCAAAGAATTGTATACTTAAGAGTGTTCATAACATAATATGAAAAGAAATTGCCTTGAAATTACCCCTAAGTTGCAATTCAGTACCACCACAATTTTAGATGCTTCAGGTCAGACTATGATACTATTGTGGTGACATTTCTTTTTTTATTCTTTGCCAGCATCTCAGAAAACTATGGAACATACATTGAAAACTAAAGTGCTTTGGATAAGGTTTTCTCAGACCACTAGTAATTACTGGAAAGAAAATGAAAATAAAAATCCACCCTTTACCAAATACCAGAAATTGCAGAACACAATGGAAGACATCTTTGCTCCTTAGTCAGCACTACTAATATGAAATTAATAGCATTGCAAATTCTGGAATATTTTTAAAAAATTGAAACTGATGTAATATTCAGTTAACAAAGACTCGTGCCACTGAAATGTGTATGCACCAGCCTACTGTAAAAATTTGACAGCATGCTTCCAGTGTTCCTCTAAAACAGGTCATGTCTGAAATGATGTTTAGCTGGTCTTTTACCTGTGCCATAAAACAAAGGCCCTATCAATTTTATTTATTTTTTAGTTTTCATTGTTTTCATTTTTGAAATGTTCACTCTCTCATTCTAATAATGACAGGTGGCACGGTTTTATGCCAGTGCAGTAAATTTCACTGTCTCCTGGACAGTTCTTCGTGAAAGTACCATCACGGGCACAATCAGCCACAACTCTCTTCATCACCTCTCCTACAGAGAGGGCATGAAAGTTTTCAGTTTTTTACTTTACCCATTACCGCATATCTGAACTGTAAAATCTACCAAGCCTGGGGCTTTTATGAATCCTTGATCAAAGTTAAAACTTGACATGTGTTATAATGTATTGGTGGTTTCCAGGTCAGAATGTGGGTCCAGAGGCTCAATATTCCCTGCAGCCCTTTAAAGCCCAGGCTGTTCCAAGATATGCCTCATCGCAAGAAGGTCCTGCGAAAAATACCAAATACATTGTGTTCATCAAAATACTGTTCCCACTAATATTTAATAGTTTCAATAGAATTCCAAATATTGTACTTGTTAGAGAGCTATTTGCAACATTTCAAGAAGACAAAAAAAATAAAATTTCCATAGAATAAGAAAAAAAAGAATTTGGGGCGCCTGGGTGGCTCAGTTGGTTAAGCAACTGCCTTCGGCTCAGGTCATGATCCCGGAGTCCCTGGATCGAGTCCCGCATCGGGCTCCCTGCTCGGCGAGGAGCCTGCTTCTCCCTCTGACCCTCCCCCCTCTCATGTACTCTCTCTCATTCTCGCTCTCTCAAATAAATAAATAAATCTTTAAAAAAAAAAAAAAAAGAAAAAAAAGAATTCAAATATCATCTAACTGCTATAATTGTATTTTTCTTGACCAACAAAATTTCCTTTTTAGTAGCACAAATTTTCAGCAATTTTGATAAATTTTTATTTTCTAGGTAGTGATTGTTTTCACTTAACTGAGAAATCAGTTATTTGTGGCTTGAGGAGAAGTCTGTATTTATTAGATTATAAGTAGTCTTTTGTTTTTTGGATAAATAGAATTTTAGCCAAAATATATTTTTTTCAGATACTTAAACATCACGGAGCTGATTTAGAAACTCTTTGTGTAGACCAAATCTTACATGCTATTCCAGCAGGACGCTTTCTTTAGCTTAAAATTATGTGCCTAGGATGAGATACCAAAAATGGTGAAATAATTTTCCAAAATAAATACGCATTTATTGATTTACTTTAAAAAAATATTACTTAGGGTCATCCCCCTGTGGTATGACTGTTCCCCCATCAATAACTGTTATTTTAAAAAATTAAAATAATTATATTAAAATGTTTTTATAGTCAAAGAGAAAAATATTAACTTCTGTTTATCAGAAAGAAATATAAACGTGGCAGCATCTGCTACAAACGTAATACTCAGCTTTATCCCGCTGTGAGTGTCAACTGTACCTGCCTCAACTGATGTTGTCCAGTTTTTTAAGAAATTACACACAAGAAATTAAAATCTAACTAAGTTAGACTTTTAAGGATGAATGTCTCAAAGTAAAAACATAATGTGCCAGTATGATGCATTATATATGCATTGACTGTACTGTTATTTCTGTCTCATTAGCAGAGGGTAACATATTTATAGGTAAAATAGAAAGAGAGAGAATAGTTCATGTTTTAGAAACTTTGCTCCTACAAACTGATTTTTCTAAATGGTCAGAAATGACTAGTTAATTTAGAAGTATAATAGAATTGAGTTTTAGTATGCAAGGAAGTACATAATTTATCATACATTAAACTGGTTCATTCCTACCTACAACTTCAGAAAATGCATTGAATGGTCATTGGAGCACCTGAAGTTAATAAAGCTAGAAGAAATATATTATTAAATCATCTGAAATCCACCCCCCTGCTTCTTGCACTGCAATGTATATAAAATATTGCTATTTAACTCTTCAGGTATGTATATAGAATTAATCAACCTAAAATTTAAATTTCCTGAAGAATTCAAACTATGTTTCAAACTCTTTTAATGTCCAGCAATACCCAGTCTAGCTTGGTAGCTTTATTAAATATTTGTTTATTTGATTTTTTAATTACACTCAAGTTTACACATGCATGTCCATGGTTGGTAAAAAATTGTGTAAAATAGTGTAATAATATTGACTTCAAGAAGCTTATAATCTAGTAGAATCTGGTGGAGCAAAGAAAGTAACTGGTTTATCCAGACTATGAGTTCAAAGATGACAAGTAAATTTCGGAATGTACAAAAGAAATATCTGTTGACAATGATGTAAATTTAGAGTAGTTACATCCTCATAGTAGCAGAATTTAAGTGTTGCTAAATTATTTGTGTGCTCAATAAGAGCTTCCTTTTGTCCTATTGTGTTTGCCTTTTATTGTAAGACTAGAACAAGTCATTTTTTTTATATATTTCAGAATAATTACTTATATTTAAGAAAATACATGACAGTGGGTTTTTTAAGTTGTAGTTAGATGGTTAGCTAGTACGGACAGAGAGGAATGAATATATTTTACTCAAGACCACACGCTTTAAATTGTGTTATTCTCTAAAAATAATGGAACGATTTTATAGTGTTCAAGTGACATTTATGTTCATCATCTCATATTATTTTTCCAGAAGATCTTTTGAAATAAGAGGAGGACACAATATTATTATTTCCACTTATAGATAATGAAATGGAGATTTTAAAAGTTCAACACTGTACAATAAAGGCCCACAGAGATTGGATGACTACAGATTGACTTGACCTTGGTCTGATGTCTTCAAGTCCAGGGCTATATTCCCTATAATATCTTCTGTTATCAATGCAAGACTGTTGAAATGGTTTACTTTATAAAATTATTGGCTATAAATATTAATTACTGCCTCACAGAATCCATTGTTTAATTATTATAGAGGTTTTCTTTTTTGAACTTGGCTCTACTTAGTTTTGCTTTTACTAATGGGGAAAAAGGCTGCAAATATAACTTATGTTTATAAATTTTAAAATAGTCATCAAGAAGTGCAGAGGTATCATTCACTATGTTTGGTTTCTATCCTTAGATGAACTCCACAATGGTTTGGACTTAATCCATTTAAAAACATTTGCTCATCTTGTCTAGATCATTTCAATAAATATTTATTGGCTACCAATTCTAGGCACTTGTAGTCACAAAAAAATATGTAGTCCTTGCTCCTGAAGGTAGAAGTATAATAAGTTAAATATATACATATGGAAAAAATAATTAAAATATAGTCTGTTTAAGTGCAGTACAAGCAGTGGAAAACAGCTGTGGAAAATTATTAACTCTAAAGGACCATACAAGGTCAGTGACTAGGAGCAGAATATTAACAGCCTATTTATATAACATGGCATGGTATTAATTATCATAAGCCAGAAGTGATCTTGATAGATAGCAATCTAATTAATATCAGAAATAAGTTATTCTTATACCAAAGGACACATTTTAGTAAATATTCCACATTTTCAACTGTTAGAAAGTATATGTTTTTCAGCATCATCTCATTTAATTTTATAGGTGTACTTGGCAAATAATTTATCTTGGAGCATATGTCAGGATGATCTTTTCTTGGGTGGGTGGCTTTGTTTCATTTTCACTGTCCTTGTTGGGCATCTCTCTTTCCTCAGGAAGATGTCTCTTACACTCAGGTTGTTTGTTAAAGTCCATGGATCTATACTTATCTGATGACCCAGAAGAACAGTTCTCAAAGTGTGAGTTCTAGACCAGATGCAACAACATGACCTGGGAATTTATAACATGTGCAAATTCCCCAAGCTCCTCCTGAGACCTACTGAATCAGAAACTCTGGAGGTAGAGCTCAGCAATTACTCTACAGATAATTCTGATGCAGGCTCAAGTTTGAGAACCACTGGCCTAAAAGAAATGTACTATTAGTACTTAGGAAGAGTCATAAGGTTCAGCTCACTGTGGCTCAGTATCTATCAAAAGCTTGTTTGAATGTAATTGTGGAGGACTGCATGCAGGATACACACCCCATCCATCCCTTTATATCCTCTAAAAGCTAACCTGATTAAGTAGACTTGCTGAGAGCCTCATAGCTATACCACCATCATATCGTCTCCCTATAAAATGGCTTAATACCAGCAGCCTATATTGAGGAACATTTTAATTTTTTTAGGGATATTATAATTTAAACAATTCAATTTGCTATTTTACGTAATCTAGGAATGTTGTAGGGGATGTTGTTCAGTACCTTCTCCAGTGTTTGCTACCTAAGATCCCATGGGGAAAAAATATAACTCAAATTTCACTGTTAGGAACAGTTGTGATTATGAGCAACTGATTTCCTTTCATTTTACACAATGAACCTTGTAATTTGATTACGATTCTCTCTTCATATGAGCTTTAGAAATCTTAGCATTAAATCTGTGGCTGACCTCTAGCAAATATATCACACTTAATGATGTGCCTGTTTGGTCTTATATTTCAAAACGTTTTTCCCTTGTCTTTTTTTTTTCTTTTTTAGCTTTCAACTTACCTTCTTATTTTATGCAATGTAATAGCTAAGTCCCTTTTGACAAGTTGAAAGATTGTTTAAATAATTAACAAATAATATTAAAAATTATGTGCACATAGAAAATGCTGAACTGCACAAGATTTTACCAAAAACTAGAAGTGTTCAAAAAGGATCTCCACCGTTCTTAATGAAGATAGTGGAATCAAGAATGTATAGAGTTGGTAGAGATACTCTAGTCAAAAAAGGAAAGTGAAGCTTCGAGTAGTTCAGGGATTTGCGAATGGCCACAGAGGCTAGCTAATAATGGTAGAACCAAGGTGAGAATTTGACTCACTTAACTTAGATATCTAAGTACTTTCTATGGTCTTATGAGGCCCGAAATCTTTACCACAATTTAGAGTTATACGTTTACGCTGTAAATATAATATGTAGGTGTATTTATGTATATATACATGTACATATATGTATCTGTGCATATATACATATGTTTAATATATCCATTCATGTTATGTGTTCTTTATTTATATCAGAACTTTAAAGGTACAGAGATTTGAGAGATTAGGTTAAGAAGTTAAGGCCTCAAAAGCTGTTTGCCCAGGGGCACCTGGGTGGCTCAGTCATTAAACGTCTGCCTTCGGCTCAGGTCATGATCCCAGGGTCCCGGGAATCGAGCCCCACATCGGGCTCCCTGCTCCACGGGATGCCTGCTTCTCCCTCTCCCACTCCCCCTGCTTGTGTTCCCTCTATCGCTGTCTCTCTCTCTCTCAAATAAATAAGTAAAATCGTTAAAAAAAAAAAAAAAGCTATTTGCCCAAAGTAATACAGCTATTTAGTGGTAGAACCAGGACTGGAACACAAGTCACATTGTGGTAGAATTTTTGCTACCTTAGAGAAGACAGACAAAAAACACTTCTTCACATTAAAATTAATTGTAATGTGTGATAGTGCAATTATGGAAGAGATGCTATAAGCAGGAATAAAGATGAGGAATTTTTAAAAGTCATGTAATTGTGCCTATCTTTTCTGGAAGCACAGCTTGTTCTTCTTACCACATTTATCAATCTTTTTTATCCATTCAATTCCATAAATGCATATCGCAACTCACTACAGAGGTAACTGAGTGAGCTGTACAGTGATAAATTTTTCTTGTTAGGAGAAATTACATTCACTAACTTGAGCTACTTCAGCATGAAATTGAAAACGAATCATTTTGTCTTAATTTACATTCTTGATTCAATAAAAAAATCTGGATTAACCCAACAAAACTACAGATGCATTGCCTCAGATACTAAAGGTAAACTAAATCAGTATCATTGGAAGTTCATCAAATGATACACCCCCCCCAATTTATTAGAGTAGATTTTGAGCAAGGTTATCAAGATTAGTTATGCTGAGCCTATATATTTTTTCAAATATTCATTTTGTCCTGTGGTTACATTTTATTGTTTTTGATACATCTTTATCAATACTTCTCTGCGTTTTCCATTTCTCACCTAAGCCGTGCACATCATTTCTTAATCAAAATCACTGGGATGGTGCCGCGGTTCACTAGCCTTAGGAGCTGCTATTTGCCTTGAATAAATTACATGAAAACATGTTGATTGATAGATGTTGCATGTCAGAAAAGAAGATAACTGTATCTTCTTCAGCTTACTAAAAGGTCATGCACACAGAGTGATAGGAACAGCCACAGACAACTTTGAGATAAAGTGTATCATGAAAAGGTGTGCAATCTTGTAACCATGATACATGGACTTGAAAGGCATTTTCTTTTCAAATACAAATCATATATCCAGTTTTATTTAAGTTTAAGGTAAAAATAAAAGGTGCTTTATCTCAGCTATATTTTCCAATATTGTAGTAATGCACAATTTCTGCTTTTCTCATGTGGTTGAAACAGTGAAATTTATAATCATTTTTTATAGTCATTTTTAAGTGGACCTTTTAAGTTTCTTGAAATATTATATGGATATGGCAAGATTTTGAGAAAATATCTTAATCGATATTATAATACACATTTATCCAACAGTCTTAGAATGAAAGAAATCTGCATGTAGAGAAGAGTTAATAGCCATTTTTTGTCTTTAACATGGATTTCCCACATGTCTAATGGACTCTTTGGGGAAAAAAATCTGTGCCTTAACTTGTGGTTTTTGTTTTGTTTTATTTTATTTTCCAGGCCATCAGTATACTTCTAAATTGTGGGGCTTTAAAACAATATTCATCTAAATGTTTATATTAAGAAGACAAAACCAAAAGTACTTTAAAAAAAACCTCTTCATGTGTATATTATGATTTTTAATCATAAAATATGCTTGAGGTATATTTGTGCTACATGTTAAGCCTTATGTTTTAAAAAAAAGACTGTTCCTTAATCAATATTCCATATTTTTGTATTTACTAATCTAGCTTATCTTTGAAAAGTTTGTTTAAAAAAGAAAGCTGACAGTGTTTCAGAAGTACAGCTTTTAAAATAGGATGGAATGTTTTTAGTCAAAAAAAAAAGACTGGCTAGGTTCTTATCTTTCCCAAATTACTTTGTTCTCCAACAGAGCTGCCAAACTGTCAAACTGTCCAGCTTCAGTATATAACAAAGATTCTGTTGTATTGTAAAGATATTCATAACAATTTTTATGGAAGGCTGAAAGTGTATAAGTTCACAGTTGTAGCGATAACATGGCACTCTTCACTGTTTGGCTTGTTTATATTGGCACAGATCCCCAAAGTGGAGACTGACAGAGTCATGCAGAAATCTGGTATTTGAGCTGAAATTTACACACTTTAAGTGATGAACTAAACAGGCTGGTGTTTTCTTTTTCTTACTCAAAAAGTGCAAGGTTACACAATACAGACGGTTTTCATCTTTTCCCATAAATGCACAGATTCCTGGGATATAAATGACTGAATTCATCACCAATTCATCAGGGACGCTGAGCTATGCAGTTCTGTTTACAGTGGCAGAAAGTTAATATAAATTTTCATCAGAAGGGGAAGTTTACACATATGATTCTATTTGTCCTTCATTATTAGCACCTGAGTCTAGGCTAGAACGCATAATTGTCTACAGGCACAGGCCAAATAGATGCAAGGGAAAGGCAAATAAGCACACCAAAAATAATTTTATGGTTGTCTGTTACAATTCTCTCACTGGGATTCTTAATCTAGAAAATCAATAAACAACAGGAGTGAAACTCTTTTCCTCTGCTGAGGCATGGCACAGGCGAAAAGTAGCACACAGAAAGACCATTGTGCTTTTTTGGTTTTACTTACTTTATTCTTCCTGTGAAGTTTATTGGATCAGTTTCTACTCAAAGCAAAATATATCCCGAGTCAGTCTGTTAATTTTATGCATTTTTCGGTATTTTTTTAAGTGTAAATGTTCAAGTGGCAACAAATTTGACATGACAAAATAGCACGTTCATTTAATTTTCTAAAATAAGTTAACTCAGAAGCATCTATGTATCTGAGAGGTTTTCTTATATGTGTCTTGTACTGTCATTGAAAATTTGTGCAAACCCAAATATTCAGAATAGACCAGTGCTCTCTAAGGATGACAGTGGATAAACCACACTAATGATATGAGGCCAAGATCAGTGATCCTGATTTTGGGGTATGGACGTGATCTTTTCCATAACATATCTAGATGTAAAAATGTTTAAAATAGCCTATTTTTGGACATTAGTCTCTAGCAACATCAAGGATACTTTTATTACATCTAATTTTATATTTAGTGTGAATTTTAATATAATTTATTTTGTGAATTTTGTCTTTCTTTTAAGTTAGAGTAAGTTAAATTAATTCACTTTTACTACTGATGAAAGTTGTTTACTTGTTTCTCCAATCTGGCTTCAATATAAACTTTAACATTATTTTATTCCTCTGGCTGAGCTTCATTAAGAAATGACTTTGCTCTTTTCTGTTCCCTGTTTGTTCCTTGATAAAATATTGCTACTTCTCTGTCTGGTGGGCAAATACAAATAAAATATGTTTTTTATGGATTTGTGGGCATGAATAATGGTATCCATTAAAAAAAGACCATATGTCTATCTTTAACCAAGGATAAAGACAAATTTAGATTCAATACAATTTATAGAAATCTAAATCCCAAATGTGATGGCTAGGGAGTACATGAAAATAAAATGGTTGGGAAAGGATTTTGAAAGTGTTAATGTAGTTCTTGCAAGTATATATTTTGATAATTTTCCATTCAGTAGGTAATTTAAAAGCCACAGAGTTCATTTCTTACTGTAATCTGTAAAGTCAATTCAATTTCTATATTTTTCCAATTTACTTTTCTTAATCTCATAATCTATACTCTACATTAGGTATTATATTGATTATTTTAAGCAATTATTCAGAATCTTTAATTACTTCTTTCTCTCCATTTGTCCTACTTACCTTGACAATATTGTCAGTTTCTTTCATTTAAATTTCTCAAAAGCATGTTGAACCATGATGATAATATCTGCCTTTTCACCTATATTTATGCAGATTATCCCCTCGGCAACGTTTGTAAAGTGAAAGCTTGACATACCACAATAAGCCGATGACGGAAGTTATTTCTGTCCCTCTATGTCAATATTATAAATAGTTCCACTATATTCCACTCACTTTTAAAGCAGAATCCACAGAAGTTATATGAAATGTTTGTAACACATTTCATCTTTCATACTTAGAGTTTATCTATTAAAATATTTGAGAGGAGGCTGCATCACTGTTCACCCAAAAGAGAAGAAGAGTCACACAGAGAAGAAGGTTGTGTCAACATGCTAAGCATCTGGATGAAAACTAAACAAATTATGCAAATAGCTGTTTTCCATATACACAATATATAGATACATTTTTCAGGTTTCATCCAGATGTTTGGAATCATGTGGACATAATCATAACCTCTTTGTGACCCCCTCTTTTCCCTATCAGGTAGACAGATTAAATGTCTTGTTTAAAAGCATTTGGTATTGGATTAAAAAAAAACCTTTAGGACCTCACTCAGCTTTGACATCAGAGTTTTTTTTCATGAGAACAACCTGAACTCAAAGTACATCTCTAGACTAGACAATTAATTTGACTGCTTTTAATGATAAACTATTTTAACTATTAGTCGGTTACTTATCAATTCAGAACATGCCGTTAGGTTTCCATATCCACATGTCCTCAAATACAGCTCTTTCTCTATCCTCCTTTGTTGTCTTTCTCATTTTTTGAAATAACGTCTCACTAATTTATATAATAAATGTTAGATTAATTAAACAAGTTACTGATTATATCAAGATTATAGGGGGTAAGGATTTAAGGAATCAAATTGTTTTCAAACACTTAAACTCATGTAGGAGCACTCATTCTCATACAAATAATGTGCTAATTACAAATTATTCTTTTCTGTTAATTAAGGCAGGTCAGCAGGATTTCTACTTGGCAACACTTAGCTTAAGTGCTCAAGTTGCTATATGTGCTTGAAATTAATGAAATAGAATTACCTTTAAAATGTCAGGCTTTTCATTATTTTCTGTGATTCTTTGCACTCATTCCTTTCAATTATTTTAATGCAGAGAGGTTTAATTTATATACATATTTATGCATCAGTTTTTATAAATTATTTTAGCAGTATTTGGAGATTCAAGAATAGATGAAGTTAGAATAATGGCTCTCAAAACACAACGAAAATTTCTATGCTATCTAAGTGGTTTCAAAACCAAACCAAATTCTTTTACCAACCTGTTACAACTTCTTTTGGGATCTGCATTTCTACCAGTTTTACAATGGCATAGATGGCAAGAGAGATTATCTTATATGCACCTGCAGATATGCACCTACAATTAATTTTCTGTGTTCATAAGGATCCTAAGGTTTCATCTCTCTTCAGCGGCTACTATGGATGAGTTATGTCTGTTATGGATAAAGGGAAAGGTTGGGAGAATATTGACAGGCCTGTCATATATTTCCATGCCAGTTAAGTATTAAATATTACATACAATATTTTGTGTTTATTGCAACCTAGTTTAAGTATCTATAATATTCTTTCAAATATTATATGAGTTCAAAGTTCTTAGAGCTCCATGACTGGCCAGATTTTGCACCAGGGTGGTGCTCAATGATTAACACTCACTAGGAATTCTTGAAATGTTGCAAAGATATGTAATCCATAAGCTAAATTCATTATGGGCTGGTGTGTGTGGTTGTTGTGTGAGTATGTACCTCAAGGTATCTTATGCAAGGAATCTTATGATTGTTTTTTGTTGTTGTTGTTATTGTTGTTATACCTTTAAACTGTGAAAAGAAATGTTATTCAATTATAAAAATAAATTTTATAATGCCATGCCTAACCATTTATATTTACTACCCATCTCTGAAAATTAAAAAAAAAAAAACTATTGAAGATGTGGAACACTATCAGCTTCTTGAAAAATAATATATTATTGTGATGTGAGATTCTTACTGCCTGCCTTCAAAAAGAAAAAAAAAAACGAACTTTTGTATCAATAACTAAGGAGCCTCATATTTGGCAAATTGGAAATTAGGCAAAATAGAAAATTTAGTAAAACTCCAAACTGATGCTTTTCTTTCTAGAGGTCTAAAAAATATATTAATTTCTTCTTAAAACTCTTTTAGTAAGTAGAAGTGGAGTTTTTCTGAGTAATATTCAACAGTGATGATTCTTTTATTCGTAATTGTGATGTATTTTATTTTATTTTATTTTTATTTTTTTATTAACATATAGTGTATTATTTGTTTCAGGGGTACAGGTCTGTGATTCATCAGTCTTACATAATTCACAGTGCTCACCATAGTACATACTCTCCCCAAGGTCCATCACCCAGCCACCCCATCCCTCCCACCCCCTCCACTCCAGCAACCCTCAGTTTGTTTCCTGAGATTGAGAGTCTCTTATGGTTTGTCTCCCTGTCTGGTTTCATCTTGTTTTATTTTTCCCTCCCTTCCCCTATGATCCTCTGTCTTGTTTCTCAAAGTCTTCATATCAGTGAAATCATATGATACTTATCTTTCTCTGATTGACTTATTTCACTTATCATAATACCCTCTAGTTCCATCCACGTCGTTGCAAATGGCAAGATTTTGGGGATTTTTTTGATGGCTGCATAATATTCCACTGTGTATATATACCACATCTTCTTTAGTATATATACCACATCTTCTTTAGGTTGTTGGGTTTTTTTTTTAAGATTTTATTTATTTATTTGACAGAGAGAAAGACAGCAAGAGCAGGAACACAAGCAGAGGGAGTGGGAGAGGGAGAAGCAGGCTTCCCGCCAAGCAGGGAGCCCAATGTGGGGCTCGATCTCAGGACCCTGGGACCATGACCTGAGCCGAAGGCAGATGCTTAACAACTGAGCCACCCAGGCGCCCCAATATACCACATCTTCTTTATCCATTCATCTGTTGATGAACATCTAGGCTCCTTCCATAGTTTGGCTATTGTGGACATTGCTGCTATAAACATTGGGGTGCATGTGCCCCTTCAGATCACTACATTTGTGTCTTTGGGGTAAATATCCAGTAGTGCAATTGCTGGGTCGTAGGGTAGCTCTATTTTCAACTTTTTGAGGAACCTCCGTACTGTTTTCCAGAGTGGCTGCACCAGCTTGCATTCCCACCAACAGTGTAAGAGGGTTCCCCTTTTTCCACATCCTCTCCAACATCTGTTGTTTCCTGACTTGTTAATTTTAGCCATTTTGACTGGTGTGAGGTGGTATAGGATACAATTTTACCATTGTGTACATAGAGTGATAATACTTTGACCAAAAGTTAAAGTTGAACTGATCTCAGAACTCTAAATGTATTCCTCATCTCAAGGATAATGCTCTACTGTTCATTTTCCAGATATTCTTATCAGTTCAGAGTTGTATTCCAACACAAGTAAGAGATGTTAAAAACTAAGACATAAAAAAATGAGGGAATTAATTTTTTTTATAAAACAAAGAAGTCTAGAGGTTATCATTTGCAAGCATTGACTCAATGTCTAAAAGATGTCACAGCTGAAGTTTTGGTAATACTCTTGGCCTCTTCCTTATAGTGACGAGGTAGCAAGGACTGTGTCCCAAATATGTGGGGAGAGGGGGTACAACAAAGGGCAAAAGAATGCCTATAACAGGACAACAGAGGTGTTTACTAAGTCCAGGGCAGACTTTTGCTAATGTCTTCTCTACTAGAACTGTGTCCCATAGACATCCCTAACTTTACAGAAGACAGAGTAACATAGTTTTCACCAGGACACATTTCCATCTCTAATTAAATCATGTTTCTGTTAGTAAGGAAGAAGGAGGCAATGTATATTGAGTACACAACTAGATGGCTCTGTCCCAGAAATGGATATAACTTAATTCATTTCTCCTAAGAGCAAAGGTTAACATTTAGTATTCATCTAACAAAGCAGTAGGTACCTGCCATGTGCCAGGAACTGTTGTAAATAAATAGTCAGAATTATTTTTTAAGGATTAAATAGGACATATTTCTCACTGTTGGCACACACACACATATTTTATTAAATTATTAATTAAAAAGAAAGGGGATTTTTTGTTAAATAGTTAAAGTGTTGTTTTAGATATGATAGATAGTGGATGGACTATGGAGTAACAAGGCAGAACTTCTTTCTGCTTGGCAAGGTCAGAAAACTTGGCAAAGAAAGTGAGATTCAAGCTTTATACTGAAAGTTGAGTAGGGGCTTGACAAATCTGCAAAAGGAAGGAAGGGCAAGAAGAAATAGTGATTTTCCTGACAGAGGGATCATCTAGTCCAAAAGTGTAGGTTTAGCCATTCAGTTAGCCACTCTTTGTTAGCACCTGTGACGTACAATGAGTTACGAACTGAGGATACATGGATGAATTAAGCTAACATGAACCTCACTTACCTTCATAGAACTTATGGTCTAGCCATATGATAGTATGCAACCTTTAAGTGCTTTGGATTAGTTGTCACATAGCATATCTGTGCAGAAAGAAAGGCTTCTAGAACCCAGGCAGTCTCCTTAAGGATAACAATTAGGGAGAGATAGAGCTGTAAGAAGACCCCACCCTACCCCCACTTTTAACCCTTTAATCCTGTTTTAGAAATGTGAGTCATTAAAGAGCTTTTTAGTAGACAATGATATAATCAAGTTTTAATTTTACAAGGCTAGAGAAACAGCGTTGGCTGCCATGTGAAAATTATATGGAAAGGGTTAAAGAGAAAATAGAGGAACCAGATAGAGTGGGAAAGAAATGATGGGAGCTTGCACTAGACTGATTGCAAAGTCTGGACGCATTCCAAAGATTTTGCTGATGGATTGATATGGGGGATGATAAAGAAGAATTAAGGATGATTGCAACATTTAGGATTTCTCCAAATTGTTGAAATGAGAAAGAACAAGAGTTTTTTTGTTTGTTGGTTGGTTGGTTTATTTGGCTTTGATTTGTTTTTTGTGTTGGGGTAGTTTTTTCGGGGGGGTACTTGTTAATGTATGTAACAGTTGATGAATTGTTGAACTTCATATGCTTATTTCAGAGGCTAATGTTATGATCAAGGCAAATAAACGTGCACATTGATGGAAGACACAGGGACTGGAGATCTACATCTATGAGTTGTCAGCATACAGATGGTGTTTAGAATCATGAATCTGAGTAAGGGCACCTGATGAATGAGAGAAGAGAAAGATGGGAATCAAAGGGAAGGGAAGAAGAGAAGACATCCACAGACTTAAACACTTTGAGATTTTTAGGACATAGTAGACATGCAAATAAAGCTGAGAAGTGGCAGTGAGTGGATAGAGTGATAAGAAAAGGAAAGATGGATGAGAACTGGAAAACGCTGACATCCGAAAGATGAGCAGAGGAAGAGAAACTCACATCTCATTTTTGTCCACATCATCTTCATGGCTTATAAGAAGTGAGATTCATGTTTCTATGTCCTACTTGAAACTTCCACATTTAAAGCATTCTAGTGAGGGGTGCCTGGGTAGCTCAGTTGGTTGAGCGTCCAACTCTTAATTTCCGCTCAGGTCATGATCTCAGAGTCCTGGGATAGAGCCGAGTATCAGGCTTCCCGCTGAGCACAGTCTGCTTGTCCCTCTCCCTCTACCCCTCCCCTCTGTGCCCTCACACTCTCTCTCTCTCACTCTCTTTAAATAAATAAATAAATAAATAAATAAATAAATAAATAAATAAAATCCTTAAAAAAGAAAAAGTGTTCCAATGAGACCTGCTGAATGAGATGAACCAAAATTTTTAGCTCAGTGCAATTAAACAATACTGGTTACTGGTGAAGACACTGGGTTTTCAATTTTTATCATCAATGTGTTACTCTGTTTTTATAACTAAATTCATAAAGGCCAATATCTGTTCCATCTAGGTAGTGTCTGTATGGCTATGCCAATTATTTAGTGTTTAAAGCTTGGTAAAGAAAAGCAGAGGAAATGGGCTAGAACTGGATGGCAAATAAAAATAGGAATAAAAATATAGTTCAGACTTAATTTTTGCCTCTGTGAAAGTGCTCATTTTGCATATTCATAACTTACAAGGTTGATTTTCTAATTTCAAACTTTTCCTCAAGTTAAGACTTTCCGTAGACAAATGTATAATCTTTTGAACCAAATGGATATAAAGATAGAATAAAGGGCACTTTAAAAAATACATACTGACATTTCTCTATGTCTCTTGATACAAACTGGTTGTGTGCTGGTGCAAGGAAAAAAGATATGAATCAAAGAAAGAATCCTGCAACAGAAAGCTTTTGCATCAGTAAGTATGTGGGGAGGGGGGAGGAGGAAGGAATAAATTCAGTGGAGAACCAAAGACCAGCCAGATCTTTAGAGGAGAATTTATCAGACAACTTGCCTTAGGACATGTACTGGAATGGAGTAGAGGAGAAGTTAAACTTCAGGGGTTGATGGCTAGACAGTTATGCTACAAAATAAAAATTTGTTCTTACTAATGGTACGTTAAATTCATAATTCATTAGTAACTTTAAAGAAGAATATTCCACTGTGGTGTTTCCAACTAACTTTTGCTTACATTATTTTCTCATGAAAGTAAACTATCCTTTTCTATAAATCTGAGGTTATGATTAATTGCTAAAATTTTATGGTGCATAATCATCTGCTTTGCATATGTTGTATTTTTTATAATTAGTCCTGTCAGTAATTTTCAGTAGTATAGCATAAAATACTACTTTCTCTTCCTACAAAAAAAAAAAAAAAAACCTTTAAATACAACAACAAAATGTAAATGGTAAACTAGCAGAATAAATTACAGTTAAATGCTAATTGTACATTTTTTATTAATTTATTGGCTAGAAATTGATACGTTACAACTTAAGAGTTTAAGATTTTGTTTGAATTTGGGTATTCTTGTCTTTTTCAATATGATTCGTCATTGGCTTCATACTTGTTTAAAACCATGTTCTGGTGCCTGTTTATGGGCTTTTGCATTATTGCAAGACCTTTTCAAAGTGAACAGAAAGGCATAGGCTTTAATATGAGAGAAGCGTGTTTATGAATGCTTTCATTAACTAAGATGCACTAACAGGCTGTCCCCAACTTACTAATAGGTTTTGTTGCACACAGCCATTTCTGAGCCTGTTGTTTAGAAGCAGGAATTCCTGTTCCCATAGAAACAATGTTGTATATGATCTCACGCCAACTCTCAAAAGCTTTTTTAACCATAATGTAACTAAATAATACTAATAGAGTCTGAATCCTTTTGCTTGAGTCCAGATCTCTGATGCCCCCTGGACCTGACAATAGGGGACTCAGATAGAAGTGGCTCCATGCAACAATCCCCATGGAAGCACAGGGAGAAGTTTCTCAAAGCATGAATGAGGAGAGCAGGCCAAAGGCTTTCCCAGTGGTTTCTGATAGGGTTCTCCAGGGAGGGTGGAGTGGATAAGAAATAGGATTTTGAAGAAGGGAATGTCATCTGCTGGGAACTAAAGGGAGTATAGGATAATCTGAATTATTTAAAAGTCTTGGGTGGCTCAGTCGTTAGGCGTCTGCCTTTGGCTCAGGTCATGATCCCAGGGTCCTGGGATCGAGCCCCGCATCAGGCTTCCTGCTCGGCGGGAGGCCTGCTTCTCCGTCTCCCACTCCCCCTGCTTGTGTTCCCTCTCTCGCTGTCTCTCTCTCTCTCTGTGTCAAATAAATAATTAAAATCTTTAAAAAAAATAAATAAAAGTCTTAATTTTATTTTTATGTGTACACCTTTAAAATTGGTGGTATACTGAGAAAAATAAAAGAAAAACCTGGAATGCTTGGAGTCTGATACTATTCAAAAACTTTGTGACTTTGGTAAATTCCTTAACTTCTCTAGGCCTACTTCCGTAGTACAGCATGAAGGGATTTAATGAAACATTTTCCAAGTCTTTTTTTTTTTTTTTTTTAGATTTAAAATGTTTGATTCTGCCATAGTACTGTCAGTAATGAGTAAAATATAGTGGCAGTGGAACCAAGCAATGGTCAGGGGATGTCTTCTCATTTCCCTTGCCTTGTATAATGCATTATGATATCATTACAATGAATAATAATGGTAGTAATAGTAATAAACATGACTACAATTACTAAGGTTATCAAAATTTTAGCTGGTAGAGCAGTAGTCCTCAGACTTGGCTAGTCATCAGAATCACTTAGGGAGCTTTTAAAAAATTGACATTCTCAGTTCCCACCTCAAATCTAATTAAATGAGAATCTTTGGGAGTGGAGCCCAAGAATTTCTCTTTATAAAATAGCCTCCTGTGTGATGCTGATGACCAACTGGGGAGGGAACCATTATAATAGATGTCCTTAGTGAATTGAAATGAGAACTTAGCATGATTTGCAGTTTTCATAACAAAATTTTTGTATGAAAGGTTTGTTTTTCAGTATTTTTCTCATTCTTTCTGAAGTCCAGTTTAAATATAAATCTGCAGAGCAAACCATTTCTTCTAAGGGTAAATTCCAGCTAAAAAGTCCTAAATTTTAGAATCTGATCTAATAGAGTTTTCTTGTTCAAATGTTCATTGGAAATATTCAGTGTTAAATTACCTTTTCTTATAGATAGTCAACAAACGACATATAGCAAATGACAAATGATTTCCTATTTTAAAGCAAAATAAGGCTCAGATTGCTAGGATTTATTTCTAATATGTGAAAATATTTGTGGAGTTGTGGCCACACTTGCATATAAATTTTATCATTTTACTGGACTTTAAAAACACTTCCAGGCAACCCATGGAAAGAACCTCTATTATATTTGTATGTCTGTATGTATTGTTTTTTCTTTTTCATACTAGTGTATATGGAATTACAAAATAAATTTAAATATGTATTTTGAAGTATAATCATTTCAATTTTTATACAAAGGATTAATGCTTCACATAATATTTGTAAATTAACTATATATTAGATAATATTCAGTGAAATTTAAATGTCTTCATTTTCCTTGGATATGAATTATTTTTATATCTTTTTCTCAAATAGAAATTGATTGACTAACTTAGCAGAAACGATGCATGGCTGTGAAATGTTATACACATACCACAATGTCATAAAGGTAGCTTTCTAAGAGTTGCATATAACAGGACCATCATTTTAACCAAAAGAGTCTATTAAATTGTGAGGAAGTGAAAATTTTGGTAGCGTTTCTCTCTTCATTAGTTACTTGATATCATTCTTAAATAGCCATTAAAAACAAAAGAATCTTAAGATATCCTATTGCTCTTTGTCACTGTTTCCAATCACTGTCACCCTTCTGTGCTTCCGCTCTACCCCCGTGCCTATTATCCAAGTCACCTTTGGAGCACCTTTTTATTTCACAGAATGGTGGCTGTCCTTTGGATAGGTGTGCTCAAGGTGTCCTTTCCAGTGTCCTCCACGTTGCATGTCTCAGCCCCATGTTTCCAAGGCACGTTAAACATGACAAAGCTGAGACCTTTAAAACAGTTCTTAATAAAAGGAGAGCAGGGAGGTGGGACTACCATAGAGGCTCAAATCGCAAGGGTCTAATTTGATGTTGGCAGGGTGAGATGTTGACAGGATCCTCTTTTTTTTTTTTTACAGCTATTTCCATGGCTGTGGAATCACAAGGAAGGTCCTGAGTGTGTATTTTGGATTTGTCCTCAAATTTCAGAATGCCTCATTTGTGTATACCAGTGTCCCAGCTGTTGCAGACTTTGTAATGAATTAGTATTGGACTCAGAAATTGAGTTTCTGCCAGAGGATTCTGGCAGTGAACATTCTCCTATAACAACAGACGAATGATAGCAGTGGAAATGCCAGGGGACTTCACAATAGCATGTCTCAGGATTCAGTGTAATGGCTTAACTTCAACATAAAGATGATCAGAGCAAGCAGGGCTTATTGTTCCACTCTGCTGAGTGGCATGTTAGGTGCCAGTTATGTAAATGAAGGTAATTACAAGAGAGTGCCAAAATGTGTCCTCCATGAGAAAGTGCGCAGTTCTTAAGTAGATCATCCTGCAATCATAAGAAGCCTTTGTGGGGGGCAACAAAACCCCCCTTCTATGAGAGGCTTAATATCTTTTGAGACATTGGGAGAAGAGTGCCATTTTGAGCAAAGGCCGATTGGGATTTCTCCAAGATTGCAAAGCATCTTCCCTGTGTGACCCTCAGAAATAAAGTTTTAATTTCCAGTTTAACTATCCATCTTTCAGTAAGCATTCTTTCATATGCTTCCTTTCTGATTACAAGCCAAATGATTAATTTAAAGAGGAGAAACATTAAATCGGAAAGCATTTTTCTTAAAAATGTATGGTGAACCCGATTATTCCTTTGGGCAGAAGCTTTGTATGTTAAAAAACGGAAACGACTTTTGAAAGAAATTAGCACACTCCCTGTCACAGGATAAGGTAACTAGGTCCTTATCAATCCTATGGGTTATTTGCTTTTTAAAAGTTTTGTCTCGCACCTTACACACACACACACACACACACACACACACACACACAAAGACTGCTTCTAGAATACAACGATATTACCTTTTTATAATTCAAAATATAATCCTCCTTCTTAATTACCAGCCACATGGAGTTCACCCTATGTAGAATTTTTATATTTTTTAATGAAGAGTTCTTCCTCACACTATTATCATGTGCCATACTGTGGATAATTAGTTTTAAAGGCAGAACATAACCAACAAAGTTTAGTGACCTCTGTCATAATGCAACATAATGGAAAAAAAAAAAGGTTAAAAGCAACACTATCAGGTAATTGTTTCCTTGTTAGTGATTAAATTGCAAACTCTGAGAGGACAGGAACATTGCCTGTCTTGCCCACGTTTACATCTCTAGTATCTAACAAAGACTAAGGGCTTTAAAAGCGTTAGTTGAAAATGAACATGATTTAGCCATTAATTTTTTTTTTTTTTAAAAAGGAAGGAAATCCTGCCATTTGCAACAACATGGATGAACCTTGAGGACATTATGCTAAGTGGAGTAAGTCAGACAGATATTGTATGATCTCACTTATATGTGGAATCTAAAAAAATTAAAACAACCAAATTCAAAAAAGAGATCAGTTACCAGAGCCTGAGGGTGGGAGAATTGGATGAAGGTATCAACAAGTTCCAACTTTCAGTTTGAGAGTTGTGACGAGAGTAAATCCTAAGAGTTCTCATCAGAAGGAGAAAAAGCTGTTTCTTTTTTTGTATCTATATGAGGTGATAAAGTTTAACTAAGCTGATCGTGATAATCATTTTACAATATATATGATTCAAGTCATTATGCTGTACCGCTTAAACTGACACAGTGCTGTACGTCCCGTTATAGCTCAAAAAACTGGGGGAAAATATCAGTTGAATGAGTGAGGTATCTGCTACAATGGCTCATCCAATCCACTAATTTTAAGAGAGAATACAAAAATACCTACATTTCCTAGATGTGTATTTTTTAAAAACATCAATTTCTAATAAGGGAAGAAAAGCAAATTGAAATGAAGTATTTTTGCCTGTTTTTAAAAAAGACTAAAAGGGAGTGATAATGCACAGTGTTGTTGAGTATCGTAAAACAGACAGTCTCATCCGCTGGTGGTATTGCAAATGGATACAGCCATTCTGGGGAAGCATTATGGTAATGTGTGCCAAAATGCAATATCTGAATATGGCTTGACCCCAAGATTAAACTTTTGAAAGATAATTGCAAGGCAGAATTATAAGGAAGTTCATTGCAGCGTTACTGATAATTGCAAAAATTGAAAAAGTGAAAATATCTATTGGAAGGGAATTATGCTAAATGAAGAAGAGCTTTTTAAGTATTGAAACTAATGTGTGCTTTGGTGAATTTGAATTTTTCTGATTTTTAAGTCGAAACAACTGTATTGTCTTTGCCTAAATTAGTTATTCTTTCACATAGAGTACCTCTTTAGGTATATACTTGGGCATTAGGAATATTAAAAAGGTCTTAATAAAACTGTAATTTTGTACATAACTGAATCTGGAAAAGTGTGGAAAATACATTTTTATGTAAACAAATTCTTAATAACAATGATGCCCACATGTATGTATTATTTTTCTAGGCCTATGCCTAAAATAATTGAAAGACTCTAACTGAAGAAAATGAGGTAAAGCTTTTCTGACAGTCAGTAGTAATTTTTTGGATTGTGACTGTTAAGAAAATAATGAAAGAGATAATACACTTTGGAAAAGTCATGGATAAAAAATTTTAATATCACTCTATAAAGGGAAAGAAGTCTTATCTGTGTTCATTTCAGTGTCATGGTAGATCACCAGTGAATCTTCTAGAGTCATCAGTGTAGATGTCTGAGAGCACCTACCATGTGCAAGGCATGGTGACTACTCCTAGAGGGAATGCGAAGTTTCTTCTGTTGGTGTACAAGTTACATCTCAAATATCTGGAATCAGCTAAATTCTTGGTGTGTTCTACAAGTTTAGAAATGTCTAAAAAAACATACTTTTCAGTTAAGTATCTTTTGAGTCACAAGGGCAGGCTACTGTGTTGTACATTCTTGGGGACATAAAGATTCTTTAGAAACATGTCTAGCCCTTAAGGAGCTTACAGTACTAGACACTAAGGGTAAACGAACATATTCACCTAACAAATAGAAGTATGAGATGACTTGAGTTTTTTTTAATAAAAAAGTCACTTGTGCTAATGCAGGATGCACAAACTTGCTCCCTGGGGTTGGATTTTATGTGTATCTTCAAAAAGTGGGCCACCCCATGTTGGGCTGGGCAAGTATCTCCTCAAAAGGCTCACCCTCAGGGGCACCTGGGTGGCTCAGTCAGTTAAGCGCTGGACTCTTGATTTGGGCTCAGGTCAGCCCCACGTCGGGCTCCATGCTCAGTGCGAAGTCTGCTTAAGATTCTTTCTCTCCCTCTTCCTCTGCCCTTCCCCCAGTGTGCACGCTCTGCATAAATAAATTAACAAAAATAAATAAATAAATAAAATATTAGAAAAGAAAAGAAAGGCTCACCCTCAAGCTTGACTAGGCGCCTCTGAAGCCCAACAGCTTTTAAGGGTCCCCTTCTGGCCTCATCTCGGTGCCATGGTTTGTGCCTCAGCCTCTCCCTACAGCCCCTAGGCAGCTTTTTAACCACCCTGGAGTCCTCTCCCAAGCCATGGACCAAATGGAAACAATAAAGCATTTGGGGCGGGGGGATTAAATAAATAAGTGGGCCATCGACCAACCTTTGGTAGAAGAACTGACAAGGAAAGGAGAAACTTTTTCTTTCTCCCAACCTTCCTAGTCTTAGGGCTCATTGTGGTAAAGGAAATAAGCTAAGGAGTGAAAATGAAATAGTAGAGGGATAGTCAACTTTAGGAACTTCGTTTTTTATCAAGACATTTCCCAAAAACAAAAAACCTTTCTGGGCGCTCTTATCTTCTACTTCTTAAACTGTTGATTTCTCCCCAGGGACACTATTTTCTAAGTGGCTATTATAATTTTTTATTTATATACATATTTTCTAAGAGTCATATTACAGATAATTAAATATAAGAAATGATTTTTAAATCAGAAAAATATTTTAACCTTTTTGATAGAGTTAAATTTTAAAAACTCAGAGCTTAAGAAGATTTTTAGGGCAAAAGCCCAGAAGACTCCAAAAAAATTACCTAGAAACATAGTTATTGATGTATTAAGATGATGCTTATTACCACCATTAGTTTACATTTTATTTTATTCAAAATAACACTTGTATGTACCTTATACTTAATTACTACAATTTGCCACTTCATATGCTGAAGATAATCTAACCTAAACTCTGTGATAGCTGGAACACAATGGAAATGTCCTGGATTTTTCTCTAAGGGGAGTTTGTCCAAGATCTCTAAAATCTAATCTTTGGGAATTTGCTTCAAACTATATTACACAGGCATACATGTGCTTCATAATTTACACTGTGAATTACGTAGCCTAAAAACACAAAATTCTATGATCTTACTATAAATGTATTCCTTCTTCCATTCATTCAATCAGTATTTTTTGAATAATGCAGTGCTTAATCAGCAGTTGGCTGTCAATGACTAGCATTTCTTCTCTTCTGAGTTTATGTTTTGCCCTTTAGATTGCCCTAAAGACTAGTAAATTGTAAACTGCTTGGGAAGAAGGAATGTTTGTATTCAGAGTTCATCATTGATGGGGATGAGGTCATTTAGAAACCCAGAAGGGTGCTAGAATTAGAACTTGGAATTTCTGAGGCCTCTTTGGCACTCTGTCATTTTGTTTCTTTTTTTTTTTTTTTTTAAGATTTTTTTTTTGTTTATTCATTTGAGACACAGAGATACAGAGAGAGAGAGAGAGAGAGAGAGTGTGAGCAGGAGGAGAGGCAGGGGGAGAGGCAGAGGGAGAGGGAGAAGCAGGCTCCCCACCGAGCCAGGAATGGGACATGGGGCTTGATCCCAGCACCCTGGGATCATGACCTGAGCCGAAGGCAGATGCTTAACCATCTGAGCCATCCAGGTGCCCCTGTGTCATTTTGTTTCTAAGAACACTCTAATTTTCGCTGTAAGCGCTTTCCTTTAGTGGTTTGCAACCCACTCTGTCTGCACCTGAACTAATCAAGGCCTCTCCCTTCTCAAGTGGTTTTGCTCTCACTATCTCTTCCTCCTCTGGGACTGGCCTAGTTAGCTTCTGGGTTAAGTAGGCAGAGGCTCTCTGCCTCAAGGCTCTTTTCCTTTAGATCTGCTGTAGCATTTCCTCCCCTCCATGCCAAGCAGGGTCATAATCTTTGCCTCAGGGTTCCTGGCTACTGAGCCTCATCCTTGCTGAAGGGAGAGTGATAGCCAGAGTTTTACATTTTTCTCATCTGTGTCTCAATTGCAGGAAGCAAGAATATAAACTCTAAAAGAAACTTTCCCTCTGCTTTTCTTGGTCTGGCTTTTCCAAAAACTGGTGCACTTACTTTTCCTTTGGAGTGGTCTACCTCCTCCTTTCGCTATGCATTTGTGGCCACATGAACATCCTCTCTCACAGGAAAGCAGACCAAGCCCCCAAGTCACTCCCTGACTCACCTATAAAATATGGCTAAGATGACATCATTTACTCACTAGGACTGAAAAAAGATTTCCACTGATGAAAGGAATATAATTTACCTTTAGGGGTCCCTGGGTGGCTCAGTCAAGCATCCGACTCTTGATTTCAACTCAGGTCATGATCTCAGGGTTGTGAGATAGGAGCCCCATGCCCAGCACAGCGCCTGCTTAAGACTGCTTAACATTCTCTCTCTCCCTCTACCTCTGCCTGCCCCCCCACCACCATTCCCACACATGCTCACTCTCTCTCAAAAAAAAAAAATAAAAAAGAATTTACCTTTAAATGAAAAACTCAGTATTAAAAAAATCCCCATGTCTTGGCAACATATTCTGAAAGACTTTTGTGACTAGGATTGCCAAATTTAGCAAGTAAAAATACAAATAATTTCAAACTTAACTGGGCATCCTCTATTTTGTCTGGCAACCCTACTTCTAAACCCAACAGAACATAGTACAGATTACTTAATGCCTGTTAGCAGATGATACTGTTTTGTGTCTGGTTGTGATAGAAGATGATTATTAAAATGTTTTTATCTTTAATATTGGTTTTTTGTTTGGAACTGCCATCATGAATCAAGTGTTAATAACTTCAAAGACACTGTCTTTTAAGGATAGTGAATTGCCTTTAGTACGTAAGCTTGTATGTCTAGTTCTCCTAGTGAAGAAGAAGGAAAAAGAAAAACAACATGATTGGGATCTTGAAATTCTTTGTTGTTCTAGTTGACATAACCAGCAATGTTGTTAATGACTCAGAATTCATCTTGTCCTCCTTATGCCCAAAGGTTTTTTACTTATTTTTTTTATCAAATAAAAGTCTCTTTAATGATATACTCTTCCTCACTACTCCTTGTAGAAAGGGCATTAGTTTCGCAGTTAGCCAGTTAGTCCTTCAGATCTCTGACACCATTTCAAGGGTATGTGAAACAGCTTGAACATATAACCTAACTACTCTGAGCTGCAGTTTACACTTCTGTAATAAAGGAGAGTGTTTCAAGGATGAAATGAGATAGTATGTGCGAGAATTTAGAATGATAGCTGGCAGATAATGAGCACTGACCAAGCATTAATTCTTGTTTTCCCTTTTTGTCTTTCCTGAACCCCTATAGCCTTTTTGTACCTTTTAATGGCATGCAGCACATTTCTGCGTTGCAGTGTGGTTATATTGAATATATTTTTATCTTTCCTGCCATATTAAAAGATCCTTGAGGGCAAGTGATCCCATAGCAATGGTGAAGTGGACCTGGGAGAGGGGAGGGGTGTAGCTCACCAGTTCATTTGTAAAGATAAAAATCATTTCGGTCTCAGCAGAGATTAAAATACAACTTTGCAAAATATGATAGGACATGAAACTGTTAAGATATTTTTCCTACCCAATGAGACATTTTTCTACTGAATAGGAGAACTAAATAAATATTGAGGTAAACTTTCAGGAATTACTATGTGCCAGGCCTATTAGTTAAAATGCACATACCTATTTAGCAATCTTTATAAAGCTAAAAATCAGTAGTGGGTCTCAATTGACCAGTACTTACACATGGAAGAACTGATATCCACTGGAGGAATGACATAATTTCAAAAGTCTTCACTTGAAATAATATTACTTTATACTTTAGCTTTTAAAATACTTCCAAATACATTATCCTCTCTGATTTCACCACTCTCCTATAGTCAATGGTAAATATTATTAACTGCATCTGATAGATGAGAAAATGAATGCTCAGTGTGATTAGGTAGTCCAAGTTCATCAACTAATAAAAGGCAAAAGAATGTCTCCTGAAATCTAGTCCGTACCATTACATCATATTTTCTCTCCTAGTTGCAAAGAGAAACTTCTGAATAGTCAGCCCTGCCAGTGGTATCTGCATCACACATATATTTTATTTTGCTATCTTTTAAAAACTAGACAACCAGTCCTCAGAATGCACAATAACATAGCACATATTGTAAGTGACTCTTCAGCTAATACTTGATATAATTGGAGGTGCCAGGCCCCTTGGCCACGTTAAAAGTAGAAAAAGATTCTGAGTAGTGATGATCCCAAATTAGAACAGTGGGAAAGTAAGTAGTTCTTTATTTAGTTATGGAGGCAACATTTCAGAAGACCTCCGTATATCTATATGTCATCAATGTCTGTGGAAGTACATCTCCTACTCCAAAAACATTTTAAATGCCAGTTTTTACTCTCCTAGCTGTATTTCCCAGAGCAATGAGAGAAAAGCTTCCTCAGTTTTGTTTCCTCAGCAATTCCAATCTTTCTCTCCTTCTCAGTAGGTAACTGCACTTTCTTACTGTCTGAATTAATTGAGACTGTTCAGCGTGAACTCTCTCCTCTTCCTACCTCTGCCTGGCAAAGTCACCTATCCTCCCTTCTCTTCCAACTTGTCTGGGAGCAAGATGTGATTCTTCTCCCTACAAGGCTGTCACCTGCTCCTGCTCCTTGGTTTAGCCCTTTGACATCCCCTCCGGTAACTTTCTCAGTTCTCTTACCTCTTACAGCTTCTGTTGCTCCCTCTTAGCTTATTAGCAAAGTGTCTTTAAAACAAACACACACACATAACCTCTCAAACTATATTTTGCTTTTATTTTGGTCTTCGCAGAACTTATCAGAAGAATTGATTGCACTCGTGGCCATGGTTTTCCCCTATAATTCCCTGCAGCCCAATTTCTATTTCAGTACTCTGTGGGAACTGCTGTCTGATAGGTCACATGCAAATGATCAAATCAACAAGAACTTTCATTAATCCTTAGCCTCTTTGAGTTTTGGGGTTTGAGAACCCATTCATCTTCTCCCTTCACAATTTCTTTTTTTTTTTTTTTTTTGGCTATTTTCTATTTTTCCCAGTTTTATTGAGATATAATTAACATCGTAATTCTTTTATTTAAATATATGTTTTAATGAGATGTAATTTATATACCATAAAATTTATCCTTTTAAATTATATATTTCAGTGGATTTTAGTATATTCACAAGGTTGTGCAACTATTACCACTGTCTGATTCCCGAATATTTTCACACACCCCCTAAAAAGAAACCCCATACTCATTAGCAGTCACTGCATTTTATCTCCTCCCTCTAGCCCCTGGCAACCACTAATCAATTTTGTCTCTACGGTTTTGCCTATTCTGAACATTTCATATAAATGATTTATACAATATGTGGTCTTTGTGACTGACTTTTTCCACTTAACATAATGTTCTCAAGGTTCATCCATGTTATGGAATCTATCAATACTTCACTCCCTTTTATGGCTGAGTAATATATGGATGGACCACATTTTGTTTATCCATTCATAAGTTGATGGGCATGTGGGTTGTTTCCACCTTTTGGTTATTAAGAATAAAGCTGCTATGAATATTCATGTTTAACTGTTTGTATAGACATATGTCTTCATTTCTCTTGGGTGTATACCTAGAAGTGGAATTACTGAGTCACATGGTTATTCTATGTTAAACATTCTCCAGAAGTCTTTCAACTTCTGTGACTGTGCATTGTCTTCCTTTTTGCTATCTCATCTCTAAACAAAATGTAGATATTCCCTAAGTCTGGGTCTTCCCTCTCTTTACTCTTTACCAGCAATCTAATACTTTCCCTTTGTCCTAAATGCTGTCTAATCTTACTTTGGGGAACCTGTTTTCAGCCTGGTCACTCTGAACCTAGGTAGGTTCAGGACCTCAATATTGTCGTGGGGTCAGACTTATTTCAGCATTTGCAGATTTAGCAATATCTGCCTTTATCTTCTAAATAATATGAAGACTTTCTGCCATTGAGTGTTTAGTTATGTCCATTAATTAGCTCCAACCCACCTTCCCATGATGTTTAACTAGCTCCTAAGCTAAGCACATGCTTTATTCAATATTAGTTATTTTCTTTTCACTGTGTATGATCTCACATATTCTTTGCCTCTCCTTGGTGTGGCCATGTTCTGTCACCTTTTCAAGATGAACTGTCATATTAGTTCATCCCAATTTTGCATCCCCATAAAAATTTATCTAAGCTTCCCAACTGAAAATAATTTCTTCAACTTATGAACCACTGAAATGTTTTAAAAACACTTTTTATGACCTTTTGACTTTACACCAAATGTTTCTTATTAGACACAAAGCTCTTTGAAGGTAAAAACAATGTCACATCACCCACCTCCTACTGCCACAAGTGTGTAATGCTTAGTTCTTTGCTTGGTACATGAAACATAGTTGCAAAAAATTTTTTAATGACAAGTAATTTTTGATGTATTTTATTCTTACAAACACTCCCAAATTCTAGCTCTTTTGTAGTTTTATTATTATTAAATTGAGGAGGAAATCCAGAATACAGGATTCAAATAATAGTTTACTTTCAGATATTATACTATAATTTAGCAGCATGTATTTTCATTTAGTATCTAGTGTGCCAGTTGACATTATAACAGTGTAGCAGTAATAGGTCTTCAGTCCATATCCAAACTAAAGATGGTATTGGCCTCATAATGAGGGAAAAAAAGCAACTGTAGCTATGTGAGAAATAAAAAGTAAACCCAAAGTATGTTTGGAAAAGTAATAACATATTTTATAGCAGAAAGAGAAATGACTGAGAGAATGCACATAAACCATTGTAGTTCCTGGAACATGTCCCATAATAAAGAAGTATTGTAAAAATCTTAATTTTCATAATTTTAATAAAATTAGTTCCAATTCCTTTTTACCTTTCATACTTGGGACTTTTGAAGTTGGACAGATTTCCTTAATTTGTGAGCAGGAATTGTATTTAGTATTGGTATAGATTATATTAATGTTCTTTATGGGTTCCATTAGCAATTCATTATTATTAGCAGTAGAATAATAAAGAAAATAGAAATATGAATACCAGGCTGCTTAGTATTATTTACTGTAGCCTGTGGAATGCCAGCTCTAAGGAGGAGAAGGTGTTCATCCTATTAAACTGAGTGTCTGATTCCAGACCTGAAAAAACAAAACCTGTCTTAGCCATTAGTTAGCATTAATTCACAGGTTTCTTTTACAGAAGGGTCTCTGAGCTTATTTGGGAGTTTGGAGCCATCCTAAAAGATACTGAATATTGGGTTTGGGTCTGAACCTTGAGGATTTTGTTAGAGCTTCTGAGGATGACTTAAGAATCCATTCCATCACATATTCAGTACCTCAACTGCCTCTCCTTTGGATCTACATCATGAATGTGAGCCAGAACAGCCTGACATTTGATTGGTAAATAGGATGCTTTATAATTAATTACTGACTCTTATTATAGTACCATGAAATAAAAGAGCTTCTCAACTTGATTCCCCTAGTAGTCCACACTACGAACACAATATATCCACACATTTATTCTTTAACTTTATGTAAGATATACTGTAAAACAAAAATAACAATTATTGTAAAAAACATTTTTTAGCAATTAGCTTTTTTTCCCAACAAACTTAGTCTAATTATGGATCAGCCATGATAAAATGAAAGGTCAATAGCTACAGATGCATAATTTCACTCTGATAGATTGCTGTTTGAAAATAGGATATGACAATTAGATGATTAATTTTCTTCTATTAAATAGCATTATGAGACTTCAGATTACATTTATCAGTATATTCTCTTTAGTGGGAACATAATGCAAGGAAAGGCTGAACAGAATAGGAATTCATGTCCTTTGTGGAAGGATCCGAATATGCTTTTTATCAACCACACTTGTGAAAATAATTAGACAATGAAATTCTGTTTGAAAACTTATTTTACGTTCAGTATTCAAAGTAACATGTTAAAGGCATCATAAGTTAAAGATTAAAACATGTGAGTATGAGGAGCAAAATTTTGAATGTCCTGCTGGTAATTTTTTTTTTTTTTTTTGGTTCTGGTTATCTGCAAAGTATACACCCCTTGTCAGTATAACTAGGGAGTGCCTGTGTAAACATTCTTGTTTTGCCTGTTCCGCATAATCGTTTCTTGTATCATATTTCTTCTGACCTCGCTATCTGAAACCAATTACAGGAGATCCATTTGGGCTGCATCTATTTTCATAAGAAGCCTAGGCAGCAGTGTTTTTCTCAGAGATGAATATCAACATCAAATATGCTTCTGAGTGCTTTGTTATTTATGTTTCAGAGAGATTTTGTAGCCTTCAGCTCTCAAGAATGTGTCATGCTGTGCTGTTTATACATTGAAGATATTAATGGGTGTAGATGTCATTTTTCATTTTAATGTCTCAAATGCAACAGGCTGATAGGTTAAGCATTCCTATTTTTATGGGGAGAGATATGAGTGATGTCTGTTTTCTCCCAAAATATACATATATTTGCTTTGAAAAAAAAGAAGTTATTTATAAACCTTAGGATACTCAACATTTTTTTGTTTCACTGGGTGTTTCTAAGCTATTCTCAAACAATTTTACTTCTGGTGAAAGTTTTCAGTGTTCTTCATAAGAAAACAGTATTGATCTGACAGGTTACAAAGCTTTTTTACTCTTAATTCTCATAATGACCTCCTCACTAGAGTTACTCTCTGTATATGAGATTCATAGGTATCATAAAGTTATTACAGTTGTGGAAGGGTGCTATGCTTGGACTTTTTCTTACAGAATTTTAATTTATTTGAAATTAAACAGTAACAATTAGGAATGGTGTTTTCAATGATTATTTTTTAAGTTTTTATTTAAATTCCAGTTAGTTAACATAAAATGTAGCACACTTTTTAGAGCAAGATGCACTGAATTCTGAAAAACTTGTGCATACCCACACCTCGGCAGCCTAACACAAAGTATATCTTTAATCTATTAGAAAGATTTTTAGTCATCTTTTCAAGATATTTTAATTTAATCTGATTCCAATTTTTAAAATGTCCTTAGTTTTTTTTTAGCTTTACTAAAATTAGATAACTTCATTAAGTAAAGTGCACTCTTAATTCAAAACAAATGTGTTTTTGGAAACTAGATATGGCTTGGCTGCCTTAGAAACCTCTTTCTTGTTGTTCACTAGAATCACACTCAGTCATTATTACAGGAGATTTTGTAAACATCTCTTGCCTTTTGTTCTAAGTTTTGTTTTTGTTTTTGCAGAGGGTAATCATATAAATACCTAAACAGCTCGTAGAACTTAATGCCTAGTCCTGGAATTTATCTTTTCTATTTACCAACTGAAGTGGGCAAGTGATTTTCAAATTAATATTTTATGTAATTTGACACCTAACACCTTATATTGATGAAAGTATTTTATCTCATAATCTTTCATCTTTTGCGTCGGTACAATAATAAATTACAAAGATGAACTAAATGTCTCTGAGCAATTGTTTATTGAAATGCAGTCCTAAAGTGATATCCAGAATACTGGGAATAAAAATGTCATGCGATGCCTGCCGTGAGAATGCAAACTGCCTAAGATTCCTGCTTATGAGTTTTAAATCATCCTGATCTCTTGGAGTTCTTTTTGTTCTCCCACCTCTTATGTTTACTATAGCAGTCTCTACTGCTACTAAAAGAATGTTGAGATAGGCAAGTGGTCCTTTTTCATAAGAATTTGTATTGAATGATGATCCCGGATTATTTTGAAGATAACTCTAAGTGTATACGGAAACCAAGGTACTTTAAAAGTTTAACCGGCCATTGGTCATATTCCATTATAATTATTACTCCTTTAAAAACAGAGTACATGTATGCTTTTGTCCAGTGAGATTTTCGTGAGCTGCAATTCTAATCTAATTTTCCAGTGTCTTTCTATAGCCACTGGGTGTTACATATTCCACTGGGTTACTTGTTTGGGTTGGGCTGAATGAACATCATGCAGGGTGATGAAATGAATAGGGTCCTAGGCTTGGGAGACAAGAGCCTGAACTTTTGACCAAACTGTGCTACTGCTTTGGACTTTAATCAAGTAATTGTCGTATTATTGGTTCTTCAGTCACTTGTCTACAGGGTATGAAGGCTAAGCTAAACAATCTGTAAGGCTTATGTCCAGCTCTAGAATTCTTTAGTTTATTTGTAATAACTGGTGAAATGATCAGAGGGTTACAAGAGTTTAGAGTTCCATCAGGTATTGGTAGAGTGTATGGTGAAACCCAAGTCAAGGACGGCAGAAACACTTAGCCATAAAAACAATATATATTCGGTGGTGGTTGTTCCATTCAAACACTTACATATTCAAACATAAAAAGATTATGTTGTAGTTTTTCTTTTAGGTTTTGATAAATGAATATTCTCTCTTTACAGGTGAAAATAATTCATCATGGTGCCACATGTTCTCTTTTACTAGGGTTTTATTCATTGCCATCTAATGGTTTCTTTGATGGGACAGAGACAGTATGGCCCACTGGAATGCACTCTGGCCTGGAAGCAGGAGACCTAGAACAAAACACTTGATTACTCTAGGCCTCATTATTCTCATTTGCTAAACTGAGGACATCAGAGTAGACGATTTCTAAGAGTGCTTTTAGTCCCAGCCATGCATGATTTCAAGATTCAGAACTGTGTTCATTAGACTCCTTCAAGAATAATAAATAGCTACAGAATTAAATATAAACTAAGACTCCATTTATACAAAATAAACTGATGAACTCAAAGGGAAATAATAATCTTATGAAAAAAATTAGGCAAAGTTGATGTGGATTTTGGCATCTAAGGCGAAAGTAGTTGACGGATTTTTTTTTTTTCTTTGAGAGTTTCACATAGACACAATACAGCCTAGGTCACACTATAGTAATTTCCACTTAAAAAATGTCATTTGGAGTTATTTCATAGGTTGCAGCTTAAAAAAGGAAAGCTGTATTATTTAGAATATTAAGTGAAATATTTTAAACTAAGTTTGGTGATAATCAAGTATTTGTGGAATTTTTTATTTGGTCTTTTTTTTTTTTTTTTCAAAGTGAACTTTATAATAAAATTGCCTGAGTTCACTGGAATGTGCCATCCTTAGAAACATTTAGGGTTGGAATTACTTGAAAATTGGGAAAAAACAAAAAACAAAACACAAAAGATTGCTATGAGTGAGTGTGTCTCCAAATGTAAAAAGTGTGCTTTACAAACTAGGCCAGATCCTGCTCCGGGAAGACAAATCAGTGTTGTTAGGGGATGGTGCTCGTGCCTTCAGTTTGTTTACTTTGGTTTCTATGTCTGCCTGCCTTCTCCGAGAACTTGCTTGGAGCCAGACTGTAGCAGCCCTCTCTCTGTCTTTTCATAATTGATCAGGGGATGACTGCCTTCCCTGAGGGTTAAGACGTGGCAACTTTTTCTGTTTGCTCAGCATCTCAATGCAGTAGTTCAAACATTGTTCACACCGGCTGGCAGTGTAATGCCATATGCACATCTTGTCAAAGCAACTGTTGTCATGGATACTAGAAACTCTCTTAAAAACCAGATCATTGATTCCAATCAAAATTGTACTTTTTTATCAGCTTAGAATCTCAATTATCATAGTAGAATATTGATCTAAGATATTTCTCCCATCATGAAGAATTTACCTCGTATTCTAAAGCACCGAATAACAGAGTAGGGCAATGATTTATTTTAGTTGTATGTGTTGAAAAATTTCATCATTAGTGTTCATTGAACTCAGCTATTGGGAGAAAAAAGGAGTTTGCAAAGGAGAGGCTCTTAAAAAGTTTTTTTTCCCCTCAATTTACACTGCTACTTTTAAAACATCTCAATATGTATTTTTTAGGGTACTCGTTTTTATGTTTATATAATACACTCACCAAACTGTCCCTCCTCCTGTAAAAGAAATTTAATATAATTTCTTATATTAAGTTTTATTTTCCTGAATGGGAAAAAAAAAAACAAAACAGAAAAATAGATGAAAACATCTTCTATTTTGATTGGTATTCTGTCACACATAGAAACAAACCTGATTGGTTGAGTGGTAATTTCTTTGTTCTCTGATTTTGCTAAGAATGCAAATGAAAACCACTCAATTTTATTTGGCATTAAAACTGCACTTTATTTTGTCAAAGGAGAGGTTTCCCCTTGAATTGTAAGTACAAAAAAAGTGTTTTTAATCTTTAGTGAAAATCCTTATTAATTCACTTTCAAGATAATCTGATGTTGATTTGTCAAATTTAATTACAGCTTCCGGTAACACTTGAAGTCTACTGCTTTTGCTTCAAAATTGTAATATGAAAATGCAAATTGAATGATAATTTAAAAGGGAGTGGGCATTTTAGTTGAACACTCAAAGACAAGTTCCTTGTGGAAATGAGGTTATTGATGCAGTTTATGATTTTTTTCTCTTTAAGCACTTTAAACAAATTAACTTTATTTCCTGCAGGATTACATGTATCTCCATGACTTTAAGTAAAGTTGTGTATGTGTGATATGTGGAATTTTTATACCACATTAGAAGAAGATCTTTAATAATTCTCTCTAGAAAGGAGGATGGGAAAGGGGTTCTCATACATTGAAGCCTTTTACTATTAACCAAGGAATAATCAATTATTGATAATCAATTTACCCTTCAGCAAAGTATTTAGATATTGCTCCCTTTTTACTTCTAGGCTCTCCAAGCAGCAAGACAACTTCTCTTACAGCAGCAAACAAGTGGATTGAAGTCTCCTAAGAGCAGTGATAAACAGAGACCACTGCAGGTTAGTAAAGCATTCTTGTCCTTGGGATCTTATTTTAAAAGATGCTCATAATGATAACAAATGTGCAGACCCAGTTGTGTACATTCAGAAAAATTTTACATTTGCATATGTCAGTAATTTTAATTCAAAAAGAGAGCTCATTTTATCTTCTTGAAAGGGAAACAAAATTTCTATTCCCATAGATTTCAAAAGTCTACAAGGTCACTTATTACAGAAATTATATAGAAACCACATTTAGGATATGTAGGCATAAGAAGTTTTATATAAAACTCCCTTGTGGGATTGTAACGGAATTTTATTCACAAATAAGTTAAAGTAAAATGTGAAATTTCTTCCTTAAAAGCAAAGCCATAGTAAGATGGTATGGAAGGAGACAAAGCAGTTTTAGACAACCCTCCGCAGTTGTATCCAAGTGACAAATGCAGAAAACCTCCAGGGTTGCCAAAAAAACTGTTTGAGTTTGCCAAGGAGTTATTGCTGTTGCTACAGTTATAAAAACACATTCTGGAGTTTGTTGTCCTTATTCACCATGTTTGTCCTGTGAAACTGATAGTATGTATGTCCTTTAAAGTAACTTTTTGTTACATAATATAACCATTGCTTTAATATAATCTTACCCAGAGTACATAGGACATTGTTTGGGGGGAAGAAACATTTTTAGGGTGTAGTTATTAAATGTTTGGAAGGTAGAATCTGAGGTTACATAAAACATCTTTCAAAATGTTTATCAGCTCTGTTGAAAGATAAGCAATGCTTTTTCCTGAATCATGTGCTATGTACATGTCTAATAAGGTAAGCTTAGTTTGAAAAAAAAGTAAGCATCTTTCTTGTTGCTTTATTTTACCCAAATAATCTCGGAATTTTTTTAATGGCCTAGCTGTCTATTTTCATTTTCAGGTGTACTCCCAGATGTTAGTAACTAAGTCTTATATGATGGCTTCCTGAAGTTTAGTATGTATGACAGAGAATTACAGGCTACTGATCTACACAATCCAGAAACTACTTATTATGTAAAAACTGGATTAAATTTTTGGTCCCTAGACAAATTTGAGATGAGAATATATATTCTTGGGAACAAACCCATTTGTGGGAGGTGGGTGGGAAGAAGGAAGACTTGTGGAGAGGGGATGTGTTCCAGTAGTCTAAAGTTCAAATGTCTGCCATGATTGCAAACATTGTATTGAATCAGCCTGAGTTGAAGATTCATTTTAATTTTTTTAAAAATAAATGTCACGCTCTTTTGTTTAAACTAATCAGTAATTTTATGGCAACACAATTTCCTCACCATCATCTCTCCCCAAGTAATGCCAGTGATTGGAGTCTTTCCATCGAATTGTCTTATTCCAAGACAGCCTCTCCATACATTTGCATGAACAGAGAAAAATTTACATGGAAGTCACAGAAGATAGCAAATGAAATGTTTCCCTCACTGTGGCTTCAGAGTGGGAATTTTGCACTGTTGTTGGTATAGCAAAGGAGGTTTAGATGCTGGCAGCGTAAGCCAAAGGTAGGAGTTTATTGTTTCGACTACTGGGAAAACACTACATACATATTGTCCTAATTCTGTTTTAACATATCTCTTGACAAAATAGACAAAGTAGTTGTTCCTTCCTCCCCAAAGCTAAGTCCAGTAGAAGTTTCTTTATTGCTGGTTACCAAGGCATCTCTGGAAAGAATGGCTGGGCTTTAGTTTTTTTTCCCTTTCTTTTTCTTTCTTTCTTTCTTTCTTTTTTCTTTCTTTCTTTCTTTCTTTCTTTCTTTCTTTCTTTCTTTCTTTCTTTCTTTCTTTCTTTCTTTTTTGTTGTTGTTGTATTGGAAGGCAAGATTTGATACTTCGTTTAACTAAAATATCCATAATTTTTCATAGAAAACACACACATATAATGTAGGAATATTAATGACTCTAAAATCAGAAATTGTTGCTCATGTACCAGATGTTGTATAAATAAAATTTTGAGCAGAAGTCCTCAATTTTGTTATTTTACTGTGAAAGGGTGATTGAAAGTAGTTTAAATACCTTTTAACAATTTCAGGTGCTAACCATTACTACAAAGACTTTTCTTGTGTCACTTATATTTAGTGTTTTATGATGCATATCAATATGAATGTATCTCCATTGTATAAATTATAAAACTGTAGCATTTTTTTATTATTTTGTATTTTAAGCAGGTCTAATGCCAAAATGTCATAGGAATGAACAGTTGGTTTTTATGAATGAGAATTTAGAAATAATGAATGAAGACTTATCTGTTCACCAAAAAATACCCTGCTGTTAATAGAATGTGAGCCTGAAGTTTTAGTATACATAGTATTTGATAAGTTTAGCAACGGTAAACATACTGGGATTGTGTTTAAAACCTAACAGCATTTTATACTAGTTTACATATGTTGTTAAATGAGGATATTAGGTAATGCTTATCCTTGCATCTGCAAATGCTATTTATTGTGAGTTGCACTATTACCACTTATGTTAAAGAAAACGGTTGAATATTTTTGTTAAAATTTTTAACCATTTAATATGAAATTAACACTTCAAAACTTTTATGATTTTCTACAGTCTGGTTCTTTTTCTGCTTAACTAAGAGTTTAACCCATCTTTCAAAATAGAGTTGGTGCAGATTATCTCTTAAAATTCATAAAGATAATTGAACATGTTTCAAAATCTGCACTTGCAAAGGCTAGGTATTTGGTGCTTGATAATAAATCATGGTGGTTTGTGCTTTATCAGGCATCACACATTTTTAGAGGACCAAAGGAGAGTATTCGTTTTTCATTTTAAAATACAGTTTTGATGGAGAACTATTTTATGAAGTTTGAAAAAATACAGATTTTTAAAAAATCTGTTTTGATGGCTCAAGTCACAAGAACAATATTAGGTCTTGTTACACTCAACTGATTTCTTTTAAATATTGAGAAGTGGTAGCCAGATTTGAAGTGTGACATGGTAGAGAGTCTATTTCTAGCAGACTAGTATTTATCTACTATTACTTTCTCATTTACATTTTTTCAGGGTTTTGTGCTACAGATGGCATAGATATTAGCCTATCTAATACAAAATGGAAAGAAAAAAAATCACATCTGACAAGCTTGAGTACCGATTGTGTAGTAATTTCACTTTCATGTACAGGTATCTGAATATATGTATTTGAAACATGTTTACATTTTCTATTCATTACATAAAACACCTGTTGAATAGGTCCAATCAGTAGGTACATTGATTAATGACATATTGATTAATAATATATAAAGATTGTGATGCAAATGGGAGCTGATACCAACCTAAGCATTACCAGATGTTTCTTCTTTACATGCTTACTATGTATCCCAGAAAACATACTGTAACAGCTGAAGACAGCCTCTTATCTTGATTTGTGATATTTATTAATATCTACTCTCTAGCACTTCCTAGACTTGGTTGGTATACCCATAGTGGTCCATAAAAAGAAAAGTTAACCAAAGAGAATAAGTAATGCTTTCAATTTCATGAAACTAATTTCCAGATTAAAAAGAGTGAATTTCTTTTACTCTTTTTAAAAACACACATGCACACAAAGACACACATTTGCATATGCATATGCACACATGCACACTTCCATAATCTATAAATTTTAAATCTTTTTTGTAAAATACATTATCAGTTTTCTAACCTATGACAAATCTACTTAATTTAGTTTAGGTATGAAAATTGGTCGCATTATTGTTCTTGTTACATTTACAGCCATGAGACAGACTTGTGGTTCTTCAACAGCTGTGCAGAGCAGAGACGTAAATTTAAGGTAAATGACATTGCTTTGCTATCTTAGATGAATATTAGTATATAGTATTGTAATCACTTCCTTCATTGTAGGTTAAAATCTAATATAAAGTTCTCTTTTCCAATAGGTAATTAAACATTTTTTTTAATAACTATGTTAAATAGTTGAAGATTGGAAGAATAAAAAGCAAAAGTGAATTAAACCTAGGGGTCTTATTCTGACTCTGCCACAAACTAGACACCTAAGTTAAAGGAAGCCACTCAACATTTTTAAAATAAAGACATTGGGCTAATTGATTGACAAAATATTATAATCTGTGCTTACAGATTTATTTTTTTTGAAGTAAGTTATAGGCATCTTAATTTCTTAGGAATAGCTGTATCTTGCTGGGTATTAATTTATGAGTTAAGGAGTATGCTTGTTTGTTTGTTTGTTATCAGTTACAAAGCACTTTTTTATTAGCATTCCATAGCCAAAAATAATGTTTTGGAATCAAAGTATTAAATCCCATATACATGGAAACCACGGTGCAAGTATCTTTTTGTACAGTATCTGAGGAAACTTTGTTCTGTTTAATGCCTTGAACTAATTTTACAAATTAATTTTAGGAGAAATATAAACTACATGAAGAATTATTTTACCTATGTAATTACTTTAATAATCTACATTAAAATATGTTGTGATATAATACAATTTAGCAAATTTCTACCTTTCTCTACTTCTTCAGTTCAAAATGCTAAAATTAACACCTGCAGACAAAACAAATTCTGCAGTAAACTGATCAGCACTTCTAAAATGTCATATTCTAGGAAAAAATCAAGAATAAAGTATAAAATATAAATAATGAGATATATATTCTGGGAGAAAATGCTAACTGTAGGTATAGAATTAGACATTGATAAATATGTTTTAGGAAATTATAAAAGTTCATGCATGCTGTGGTAAAGAATAATATTGAATATTTCCTCTTCAACATAATTTCTGATTTCTAGTACATAAGAATTAGAAGCTAAAACACATTTAGTTTCAAATACTGAAAATAACATGATAAAGAAATTTGCAGTATCATTTGAGTAGGGCAATGTACTGTGATGCAGAAAATTTAATAAGATTTGTTTAAGTTGTTTTGTTATTTATATTCCCTGTGTATCAAAAAGTTAAGCAGTAATTCTAATACATTGTTTTTATATCATAAATCATAAATTTTAAAAGAGTTTAACTTAAAAATTATTCACAAGGACTGACTATGCTTTGTATAGTCCTGATTTTCCCATTGCAGTAGAGAACATTTCTTAAAAGGCAGCTTGAAATAGGCAGTTTTACAAGAATGTTACAGAACAAAATCTTTCTCAAAATACTGTGATGTTGCCACCTGTGGCCAGCTGCTCAAGGCTGACACCGTGTGGAGGAGGCTCTAGGATGTCCAGTCCATCATTGCTAAGTATCCTTGTGTCGAAAACTTGTGTATGATCTAATCATGGCATGTAGGAGAAGGAACATATGTTTTGAGTCTGAAGCCTACCTTGCCTTTAATTAATTAGTAAGACTTTGGGTTGAGTCCTTGGAGTCTATCTCATGGAGGCTGTTACCTTATCTCTAAAAAAGGAATAAGGATACCCATCTTGCAAGATTGTTATGAAGACTAAAAAGAATATTATATAAAGTAACTAGCATAAAACCTTGTACTTACAATGAGTTGATAAATAATTCCCATTATGAGCAGCTCCAGAAAATTGATATTTAATCCAAGGTTATGATAAAAATTCTATAATATGGTTCCTTTTGTTTGGACGTAATTTTCACTATTCATTATGTAGGCCTAATTTATAAGAAAGCAACAGTGAGTGTTTTAGGTACTACTCAAGAATCTCTCCCTGGGGCGCCTGGGTCGCTCAGTTGGTTAAGCGACTGCCTTCGGCTCAGGTCATGATTCTGGAGTTCTGGATCGAGTCCCACATTGGGCTCCCTGCTCAGCAGGGAGTCTGCTTCTGCCTCTGACCCTCTTCCCTACTCATGCTCTCTCTCTATCATTCTCTCTCTCTCAATAAATAAATAAAAATCTTTAAAAAAAAAAAAAAATCTCTCCCCCCCTGCTAGAGGCCCCCAAAGCATCCATATTTCACACTTGCCACATATAAACTTACATTTTAGCATTTTTCTTTCCTACTAGACTGTGAGCTCTGTGACAGCAGGGACCATGAATGTCCTGCTCATCTCTAGTGCCAAGTGAATAATAGAGCTCAATAAATACTTGTATAGATGCTATGAACCCTAAATGCCAAGCTAACGAGTATGTACTATATGGTTTGGGTAGCAGGGACCTTAAAGGTTTTTGATCAGCAAATGATATGATCAAAGCAGTATTTTGTGAAGATCTAGTCAACAATGGAGCATTTGGAGGATGTTTTGGGGGAAGGGAATTGCGAGGGATCTGGAATAAGGATAAACTTTTTAAAAAATTATTTAAATAGGCATATGATGAATTGAGCCTTAGACATGCTGAGTTTGAGGTAATGGCAAGAAAAGCAAGTTGAAGTAGCAAAAATTTAGAAAATTAGAACTTGACAGAGAGGTTATAGCCAGAGACAAATATTTGTGAAATAATCCAGAAGTGATAGATGAATTCATGAGAGTGGAGATTTCTGGGAAAGATGATTTACCAAGAGGAGCTCAGTAATATCCACGTTCTTTAGAGCAAGAAGATAAAGAAGCAGAGAAAAAAAAAGAGGAGAAAAGAAGAACCAAATTAGCATTTAATATATCAAGGAAGGTCAAGGAACAGAACAGTTTTTAAGGGATGGAGCTTGTCAGCCAAAAGAAGCAATGTTCATGAGGATGAGCATTTTCATACATACAATGTTGAATTGCAACATGGTGATTTTTAATCCCCCTCTTTCTTTGTCATTCAACAGTAACTCTTAGGATCTGCAGTACTAAAGTCATCAATAATGAATGGGAAAAAAAGTTACTTTAACTTGAATGTTAAATAGAAAATGGAGAATTAGTAAACATACTTCTATTTCTCAGATTGCTATGTCTCTAATTGTGTAAGTAAATGTATATTGCATACCTAATACTGAGTTCCCGTAAATTAAATCTAGAAGAAAACTGCTTTCTAGGAGGTTAAATTTTCTCTTTTCTTACCTACCCAAGCACGTGTTTCATTGTGTAATCCATTAGGATTCTAAGAACATATTCCCTTGACTTCTCTATCTTAACTAAAGTGAGAGGAAGAAAGAAATAGAACATTAATATTGTTAAGGGAGCTCTCCATAGGATTTAAGACTTAGGCTGTGAATTTTATCTTAAGATGTTTGGAGGTGTTCTACAAGCTAAATTGAATGACAAAGTGAACAGTGTGAGTACATGATTAAAGACAAAAAGTGAAATTATTTTAAAATTCACTTACATTTAAGATTCCTTGTGTTTCCTCAGTGGATTCTATTAATGTGTTTCATCCTGCATTCTACATTTCCAGTTGGTTTTCTTAAAATTTCTCAGCTACCTTCATCTTTTCTACTATACTCTTGGTTTCCTTATCATCCTGTTCCTTTCTCTCATCATGTAATCTTGTCCATTTTGCTTACTCTGTATCCCTACAGTCACAGATTGAGAAAAGAGTAACTTTAAATGCCTGTAATTACGTAATTCTATCTTGAACCTAAAAGACATTCTAGCATATCATCATACCAATAAAATAGGAAAACTGTGCTTCTTCTTACAATCCAGTATCTGATATTTAGTTCTTATCTTGCCCCAAGAAAAGTTTCCATCTTGCTTTTTTAAGTTGCAGTTTTAGTATGAAAGTAACTCTGCTCTTGAATATTTCAGCTACTTAGAACCCTGGGGCATTTCATTTAGTGCCAGCATTCTCCTCTTACTGATAACATTTATAGGTGGCTTTTTAAAAGTTACCATCAGAATGGTTGCCATCATTCCTTAAATCCTTTTGTCAGATTTTCCAGAAAACTCATTGAGAGATGAATATGCAAACTAGAATTGCTTGGGATAGTTATATTAAATGGCCAGTTTTTCATGGAGATCTCAAGTTTTGCTGATTATGATTATTTAAATAACGCTGAATTTGGAAGCACAGCATTTGAAATGATCAAACAGAAGTATAATGAATTGTTCTTTCAAAAAATATTTAAGTCACCCTACCTTGATATGAAAATCATAAAAGCTCATTATAAGAATCTAACACATTTTAAGTTAACTTATGGTTGGGCACTAAGTTACTTTTCCCAAAGGCACTTAATAAATATTAATAAATTGCTATCATGTAGTAGATTTTTAAGATGAAAATTATGTTCTCTGATTAGATAAGGAAGAAACCACTCATGAGAACTAATTAGAGTACACCCTTGACATTCACAAGGTATGCATCCTGAGATCTTCATGAACCCTCAAATTCAAGAAATCCCCAATTCAAAAATATGGAGAGATCTATGCAGGCTTCCTTCCAAATACTATTCTTATTCTGAATCAGGCTACCATTGTCACCTGCCAAGTGTAACATACGTTATCAGCTTCCAGCTTTCAATAAAGTTTACCTCTTGGCTAATACCATTTTTTTAAGAAGAAACTTTTTTTTTTTTTTTTTTTTACACATCACAGGCTGTCCTACATCAATGAGAACAGGTAGAGAACAGCAAAGCTACATTCATGATAGAAGAATCCATGGAAGTGGAGGCATTAGTTTATGTATGTGAGAAGTCAGCAAGCTAAAGACTACATCAGCCTCCTCCCAGTATGCTTGATTCAGTTTGATGGCCTGACAAATTACAGAAGTATAATGCCTAGAACTTTGGAACTTGGTCATCTCAAAATAATCAGGCCAATCCTCAATATCTGTGAACTTTAAGAGTCCACTCTACTAGATCTTGTACTCGAGCATATGTGGGGAAGAATCCAGAGCAAACAAACAAGTTTCCCCACTTTACTTGCTGGTATTTTATGTGAAGAATTGAGAAAGGCACTCAATATTAATATTAACATTTCCTCTTCCTTAATTTTAAATCTCAGTGACATTAATAAATGGCCTGGAGCGCTCTTTCGTAAAAGTTGCCTGGAATGTTTTTAAGGGTATGCTGGAAGGCAGTGTCTTGGGAATGAAAAGACCCTATCAGAAGTTCAGTAGAGGAGTAGAAGCTTTATGTTAATGACCATGGGTTGTTGGCTGTTTGGCTTAAGCATTCTGAGCTTGGAATTTTAGCCCTGAAATGAGAGAGTCTCTGTTTACATTCAGTGCAAAGTTGAATCACATCTGGCTTACCTAAAGGTATTTGGTGGTTATTTTTTTTTTAAAGGCTTTGTTGTTTGATCGTGCCAATTTTTTTTTAAAGATTTTATTTATTTATTTGTCAGAGAGAGAGAAATAGAGAGGAAGCACAAGCAGGGGAGCGGGAGAGGGAGAAGCAGGCTCCCCACTGAGCAAGGAGCCCGGTGCAGGGCTCGATCCCAGGACCCCGGGATCATGACCTGAGCCAAAGGCAGATGTTTAACTGACTGAGCCACCCAGGCATCACAATTGTGCCAATTTTTATAGTTTTATCAGTATAGACATAGAACAGGTGGTACCTAGTAGGTAAGCATTTTGATAACACAGAATAGAAAAATCCTTTGCACAGTATATAAATTCTTACACTTCTAATGCTAACACTTGCACTGCTGTAAAAGCTGCCACCTTGATATCTTCTACTGCGAGTGCTACTGCAAGTTCTCAAGTGACAAACCAAGGAACACACTAAGCATTATGATGTGCTGACGTGAGGAAAATCTGTTGTCTCACAGAAAAACTCTAGTAAATTCTTCGATAGGATATCTTTGTAAAAACAAACCAAAAAAAACCCGCAAAGAATAAAATCATTCTCTTCATATTCTGCCTTTCTTCCCATAGAACCAAGCATGTGAAAGACATTTAAAACATATTAATTGGTGATTCAGATATGATTAAAGATTTAGTTTCTCAAAAACTAGGGCATCATTGCAAGTTTTCTCTTTATTACAGGAGAATGTATTTCCTTTAATCAGTAACCATCGCTAGTCTCCTACACAGTCTTAGACTTCATTTAAACCAGTGGTTTCCATATCCAAGAAATTACTTGAAAACCTTTAAAAAATGGAGAATTTAGGGTCCACCCCAGATCATTGGGTAAAACTTTGGGGGGATGGGATCTTGGAAAATCAAAATATTTTAGACTTTCCAGAAGATCTAATGTAGCTGGTCTACAGAGTAGTATATGTAGGGACGCTGAACTACTCTTCTGCAACAGTGGGTCCCTATAATAAAAAAGTACTGAATCTGAATTCTCTTATTAATGTACTATGTCATTTTACCCCTCTGGGACTCTGTTTTCCAACCTGCACAACAAAAAAGCTGAACTAATGATACTTCATGTTCCTGCCAGATTTAGCACTCTTTGAATCTCTGTCCTGTGTTTTGTTTTTCTTTGTTTGCTTGTTTGTTTACATATATATATATATATATATATATATATATATCTTTAAATCTGAGCTCATTAAAAAGGTCCCTGAGTAGGTTTCTTGAGATGTCTCTATTTATTCTTTCCAGGATCATTTCCAACAATATTGTCAGGATTTTATTTTTACTTTCAGTCAGTTCTCATCAGTACTGTCAGTCAGTAAAATCATCACTGATGAACTCATTCTCTTCTTATCTTTGATTTTTAAAAAATAATATCTGGGGTCACCTGGGTAGCTCGGTCGGTTAAGCTTCTGACTCTTGGATTTTGTCTCAGGTTATGATCTCAGGGTGGTGATAGCAAGCCCCGCTCAGCGTGGAGTCTGCTTGATATTCTCTCTCTCCCTCTGACCCTCCCCCGCTCACTTGCACACTCTCTCTCTCAAAATAAATAAATACAAAAATCTAAAAAATAAAAATAAAAAATAATAATATCTGCTTTCTAAAGGCCTCAGTACAGATCCACCATGCCCAATTGGCCTCCCTTTCCATGTTAGAAGCCTTAAGGAAAAGGCTCATTGTCTTCAAAGACAGCTCTCTGCTGCAATGGCCCTAGCATGCTGATCTCATTGTCCACCACACAATTTTTACATGTTATATGAGCAGCAGTGTCTCTAACATTGCTTTATGGCCGCACAAAGCTGGCCCTGCCTTTCTTTTCTCAATATGCGCTTCTCTACCTTCATCTAGAAAACTTCTAGGTAGCTTTTAAATTCCCATTGTCAGCTACTCTGCGAAGTCTCTTTTGATACCTTCTTCTGCCACACACACACGAATGGAATTATTCCTTTCTATACATTACTTCTGTATCATATACCTACTCCTATTCTTCTGTGTATCACACTGAATCATAATTACTATACGCTTCTTGAAGGCCAGGACAGTCTTATTCATCTTCACACTTCCAGTGTCTGGCACATAGTACATTTTGTGTAAATGTGTGGTGTCCATTGACCAGGTCTAGTCTATAATCAAGTTCCTTCTTTCTCCCAGGCTCCAGATTTGTTTTTTCAGTTACACACTGGGGCATTTCAACCCAGATCAAGTTGTTTTCAACTGAAATTATTTATCTCTGCCCACCCTTATCCAAAGTTTTCATCAACTTTTCTTAATTGTTTTCTACCAGCTCTAGGTATAAACCCCTTCTCATCTGATTGGGCCATATTCCTCTGCTCTAATGTGAAAGTTGCCCTTTTCTTCAACCTCTCAGCACGGTACAAAAGGCTATACATCATCATGTACCTGATACATTACAACCATGACTTAATCCTTACTGCTTACTGAACATGCTATGTATTTATTTATTCATTCATTCACAAATGTTTATGGGTTGTTTCTTATATACCAGGCACTTTCCAGGGCACCATGAACTAAAAGAACTTTGACACCTACTCGCTTTTGTTCCTATTTCTCTCTCTGTTTAGAACGTCATTCCCACCCACCCCCTGTTATCCAGTTGCCAAACTCCTACACAAACTTTAAAGCCCTATTCCCTCAAATCTTCTCTGACTCTTCAGAGAGAAATAATCCCTCACCCATGTGTATTTTCAGAACCCATGTCATACTTTTATTTTATTATCCCACATGTATTAGTTATAAAGATTCAGTTACACAATTCAGGTCACATTACCCACCCCCTCTCACATTGCTAATAGATCTTGTCTTTGCTCTAGTTAGGCAGTCTGTTGATGAATAATACTTCAACAGATTCCTTTTCCTGGGTAGATAACATGTAATATATTTACTTAACAATAACAATTAATTCTTTCTCCTTTTATCTTTTCTTAAATATTTTCTTCCTGATTTTATCCTCTGGTTTATTAATTTTATATATGTGTAATATTTTGCTTACAATAAGCTCTTTCCCCCCATTCAGTCTGTTTCTTTTGAGTAAGATATACTGCTTCATTATTCTGTACCAGTCATGCTTCTAACCCCAATAAATATCAATGATACTTTTACTAGGGAACTGGAAGTAAGAAGTCTGCTTAACAAAACTATATTGGAAATGTACAGGATTAAAAATGAGATGTGAGGATTTTTCAAATGTCATCAAGGAACTATACTTTCTGTATGATTTGCTTGTATGTAACTTTTATGAGTTGATGATATCTGTTGCGTTAGCCATGTGAATTTTGAATATTTCCACTAAAATACTATCTAATTTTCTATGGAGTTTATCAGCTGCTCTATTTAGAAATACAGATTTATTTTTTTCATAAAACATGAACCCCTTAGACACACAGTCCAGTTTGGGCTGGTACAGCTGCTCAAGGGTGACACAAAAGACCTGTGTTTTTGCCCCTGTGTGGCCTTTGTCTTCATGGTCACAAGATGGCTGCCCCTTCTCCAGACATATTATCCATGTCCACGCAGAAAGAAGGGGATGGAAAAATACAAATAAGTGTGTGGCAGCTGAATGTACCCCCCTTTACTAACAGGTGTTCCAAGAAGTCTTACACAGTAGCTTCTATTTCTTCTCATTGGCCTGAACAGTATCGCATAAACATCCATTACTTCAACTAAATCTGGGAAGCTGATTACATTTAACTGGGTACTTTTACACTAAAAGTTGGGATCCTTTTCATAGAGAAAAAGGGAAGGATAAATTTTATATTAAGTACCTAATAATGTCTGCCACCAACAGTTTACCATAGGTTGTTAGTACCAACTCATGTGGCCTAAGGGGTATGTGAAAAGAGATTTTATGACTTGAGATACTTTAGTGACAAGAAATTTTGTTGTTGTTTTTTTCTTCTAGGAAAATTTAGAAAGACACAAACCTATGTATTAACATGACTAAAGATCAGTGGGTTATAGGGCTTTATTCTAAGTTTTAGTATTTTTAGTTATAACTAAAATGTTCTTAAAGATTCAGTATATATTCAGTACTAGGTAAAGCACATGCTAAATCAGCTAAGCAGAGGTGATTCTTCCCCTCCAGGAAGTGGCTACTGATGCTTGGTGGTGCTGGTTAGGCATCCTGGTGCAACATACATGGGCAATAGAACAGATACTGGGAAGTTTAAGGAAGTAAAGCATATGCATATTTTGCAAGTAGAGAAGCCAGTGTTTTTTGAAAGGTGATTTTTAAAAAAAGCAGCCATAAAGCTGAATCTTAAATAAGTTAAGGTCAGGAGAAAATGTTTCATTTGGCTATTACATATTAGGTTTTGGTATTGCTGGAAAGCTCAAAAAAGTCCTAACTTTCCTTCCAGATACAGTGAAGATAAAAGACATATTCCATACTTTTTCTGTGTTTCCTGCAATTATCTATATTATAAGCAACCACACTAGGGAAAAAAAGGTGCTTTGTGGGCCACCTAGAAGAAGTTCCAAGGAAACCTTGTTCTCCCTCACTTTCAGCTCCACTGACTTGTATGAGTTTCTGCTATGTTCTGCCTTTCAGGTACTTTACCCCTGATTGGTCATTTTATTTCCACCTAAGCCCAGAACTGGTTAGTGCTGCTCCTATTTTACCTACGAGGAATCAGAGAGCCAGAAAGGTTCAGTAACTTTCCCAGGGACCCAGGGTTGAATATAAGTTCCATCACAAGGTCACCTTTTCCAACCATGCTTTAAATTGGAAATGAATGGGATGCCTGGGTGCGCAGCTAGGTCAGTTAAGCATCTGACTCTTGATTTTGGCTCAGGTCATGATCTCAGAGTTGTGAGATCAGCTTCCCATCGGGCTCTGCGCTGGGCATGGAGCCTGCTTAAGATTCTCTCTCTTCCTCTCCCTCTGCCCCTCCCCCACTCCCTCTCTTCCAAAAAAAAAAAAAAATGGAAATGAATGAATCATTTCTTCAGGAATCCTCAATTTGGGGACAGGTGGGAAGATAGGAAGGGCCAAAATTTCTCCTTCTGCCTTCAGTTGCCTGTCTAGTTGAAGGCTGACCATTCTGGTGGAGTAAGAATGGAAGGTCCTTATGCTGTATGTGATTCTTCTGCCCAACCAAACAGGGATTATTCTGCTAAGAGTTTGTCATCCCTTCATCCAGGGCACCATGAGACTAAGAATTAATCACTGGTTTGGATCTGAGATTCTGTAAGTGCATAATGATTTTTAATAATCTTACCTTCTCTAATAGGTCCTGCATGCTTTGTAGTAATTATCCAGGATGAAATTAAAATGAATTTAGTCCATCTTCTCCTTAAAATACATGGTTTATGGAATTAGTGCAACTGGCTTTTATCTTTCAAACAGAGGAAATAGTATAATAAACTTTCCTTTAGAGAAATACATCATAAATGTAGAGAGCAAAGAAAATAACCCAAATAACCATATTATTTTTATTCCCTGTAGTAAAATTATTACCTGTTTTTAAGGATTTGTCTACCTATTTTTTATCTTGCTTTTCCTGTACATGGTTTCTTTTTATTTAATTTCCAGTACTTATATGCAGTAGTCATTTTGCGTATCATTAGCCTGGAAGATCAAACCCTAATACCTTCCCAGTGCAGAGAGCATATGGTGGACGAGATGCAAGGAAATAGGAAAGAGTTAGAAATAAACAATACTTGAGAGCTTGTTTTCCCTCTAAAGAAGATGCCCATTTCTTTCCTTCTCTCCCTTTCTCACTCTTTCCCCCCTCTTTCTTTTTCTTTCTCCCTCCCTCTCTCCCCTGCTCTGGCCTTCAGGCCCCATTTTGCAACCCCTTTGATAAATACTAGAGTATTGAAATCCATCTAATGAAATACAGAGATACATACACATAAAGTAAAAAAAAAAAAAAAAAAAGACAGGTACTTTCTGATTAGTGATTCCTGAGTCTTTGAGGATACAAGAACTTGTTGAAGCAGTGTGCATTAAAAACTCAGGTTTCTGATGGAGCGCTGATAAATGGATTACTCACTGCTAAGATGTATCTTGCCATCCCTGAAGGGCCAAAGTGGCATTGATTCACAATGTCATACCAATACAAATGGCTTAAAAAAAAAAAATCTAGGGGCGCCTGGGTGGCTCAGTTGGTTAAGCGACTGCTTTCAGCTCAGGTCATGATCCTGGAGTCCCAGGATCGAGTCCCGCATCGGGCTCCCTGCTCGGCGAGGAGCCTGCTTCTCCCTCTAAAACCCTCCCCCCTCTCGTGTACACTCTCTCTCTCTCTCTCATTCTCACTCTCTCAAATGAATAAATAAATCTTTAAAAAAAAAATCTGTTCTCGAAATAATTGATAGTGAGAAATATTTCTTAAACCAAATTAGAAATGATTACTTAAGCAATTGAAGTAGTTATTTTATCTGGCATTCCCATTCAATAATTTCCAGCACAGAACTAAAGCAGAGGTTGGCTACTATATTTTCTCCCCACCCACCACCTTTTTGCTTCCTATTCTATTTGAGTAGATACTTATTTAATAAAAAGAGTTCTGGAGTAATGTAGAAATAAATTGAAAAGCTTACTCTATAGGATTTCATAGGAAACAGATGATTATCATGCTCCAGTGGAAAAACCACAAGCTAAAAACAAAACAGCAGTAAAATTTCAGAGGTGGTTTACAGTATCTCCATGTATTAGAATTTACATCCTCAATCAATCCATCAGAGAAATCTGACTAAATGCCCTTAGTGTGGTAGACACTTTGCAAGGCAGGCACCAGGCACCATAGGGAATTCAAAAGTGTTCTTACCCTTGGGGAGTTGGCAATCTGGCTAGATAAAATTCAGGATAATAACCATTCTTCTAAGCCATTTTAAACAAAACTCAGTGGTTTAAGGTGTAAAACAAAACAAAACAAAACAAAAAACGCTTGACAGTTATGGCTTTTTGGAGCATTCTATGGAATAAATTGGATTTTTCTTTTCTCTAAGTGTTTAGTGAATCAGCCATCACTTATAGACTAAGCAGAATACGGTTTTCTTTATTTTTGTCCCTCCTGAGGCTGTGTTTGTGGTTCTTTAAAATTTGTTTAGGACTGAGTTCCAGAATCTAAGAGGGAATGTTGAAGTGTGGAAACAAGTCTAAGGATAACAAGTAATATGATAGAGATGATTAAAGGGAAAATGGGAGAGCCGATCACAAAGGGGGTTTACCCAGATTGAAAAGCAGAAGAGAAGGAGCAAAAAGTATGTTAATAATTTCTTCACATTAAAAAGAAACCATCATGCCACGGGTAGTAGGCATTTATTTTTCTGCATTGCTGAGACTACGGCAAGAGTATAAATTCTGTTTCAATACAAAAAATCAGAGTACTCCTTTGCTGACAGTAAATTTTTTAAGAGTTAACATGTATGAAAAATATAACTACTGTTCTAGGTTGTATTTTCAACTTGCAACAAGGTAGCCTAATTGTAAGTGATTATTAAAGCGATGTGTGCTTGCAAAAATAATTCAGGCAGTTCAGAAAAGTATGAAGAATTGAACTCCACCTGAACTCCAACCTCCCAGGGATCCTGGTAACACATGTACATATGTATTTACCTGCATTTTTGTGTGCATCCATGTGGCATCATTATGCCAGTTGAGAAATGAATGCAGTTTTATATTTTATAGATGTTTTTCAATGTAAGATTTATTTGTATATTCATTCATTGGAGTATAGCTTAGTTTAGGATCTAGAAAAGCATGAAGATGTTGTACTTGACCCATCAGTGTTCAGTTTAGACTTAGTAATAAAGGTGAGAGGCCAGATTCTGTGGTGTCCAGAGAGACTTTGGATTTAAGGATCAACTCCACCACTCACTATGTGACCTTGGAGAAGGCAGTTTAGTTGTGTGACCTCATTTTCTTTTTCTGTCAACTGAGAAGATTTGACTAGGTCTTTAGCTCTGAAGTTTATTATCCTAATGCTTTATTTTTAGCAAAAGAATATATCTTTTCAGCAGCTTATATTTATAAAAAGTTAACCTTCTTTATGTGTTACATGTCAAACGCTTTTAACTTTGATAATGAGCTAGTTTTTCCTTGCTAGCAAAAACAAAAAGAAACAAGATTATTTTAAAATTTAGAAATTTATAATTCATTTATTGAGGTTAAAATATTCTGATACTCAGAGAAAAAGTGAAATTTGTTGTTAGAATATTATACAATGTGCATATTAATTACATACAAATATAGTTTTCATTCCATTATGTTCCACAGGCCCCATGACATGCCAGCTTATCTGTTTAGAGTACTTTTCTGTGTGCTCAATTATATATGTAAGGTTTTTAATGAAGAAATAAAATACGGAATATTTAGAAATATATAGAGGTCACAACTGTGAAAATTGCTTTTCTCACAATCACTATAACTTGGTTTTATTTCCTAAATTATATAGTAATAAAAATTATTTTTCTACTCCTGGAGTAACCAGTCTTAGTTCTCGGTAAGAATTTGCACTATGTTTATCTAAATAGAAAATAGTTCTTTTCTTTTATTATAGTCACTTTTGAAACAGTGGTTTCTAGAACATTTGAAGCCATGAGTTGAAATCATTCAGATACTGTGACATGAAAGACAAAAGAAACTTGCAAATATTCCGTTAGTAAAAATGCTTTCTCCTGTTTATCTATCCTAATGGCTATTATTTATTTGGATAACAGCTATGAGTTATAGGAAAGAATATTCTGGGGTCAGAATACCCAGACCATAACACTGGTACAGGTTATGAGAACTTGGGTGAATCACTTAACTCTTCTGAATCTCCATTTCTCTTAAGGTAAGAACTGCTAACTAATGAACATAAAACATGTCATAGAAATGCAAGCTACAATGAATGTTTTAAGTAGTTTTGTTTTCTAATATAATGAAACCACTTGTAAAAATAGGATTCTGAATGAAATACTGAACTAAGAATTCAGCCATTCAATGTTTACCTCTATGGACGTCAACAGCATGCAAACAAACAGATCATCTTTGTTGCTCTAGTTCATTACTGTGCATGCTCTCATTCAATTTTCAGGAAATAAATAACATCTTTAGAAAGCTCTAATTTCATTTCCCATTCATAATAGAAGATTAAAGAGAGACAGTTTTGTTGACAGATTACATGGTATCTTATGTTCCACCAACTAGAATCTAACTGAATGATTTAAATACTTGAAGTACAAGAATATGTAACAATAATAAACTGACTTTCTTTTTGATGGCACTGAGTATGTATTTGAATACACATAAACGCAGAGTGGATCCTTTAAAAGGTGAAAGTCAGGCTCTGCTTATTAAATTCTGATATAGGTTTGTTAAAACATAAATGGAACCCAGTTTAGAAAAGATGTTCCAAAGATGCCACAATTATCCATGTTGCAAACACATTTCCAGATGATTTGTAGGTATTGCTTGATTCTCCCATTAATGCATTTGTTATTGATTCTCTGGTTATATTTCTTACTGAAGTTTTCTAGATATATTTTTATTGTTCCTTTTAATCCTTTTTGGTGTAAGTAAAATACATGTTACATGTTATTTAAAAAGAAATAAACCTCCAAAAAAAATCGGTACTATCACATGTCAAACAGAGGAGGCCACAATGTAAGGGATAGCATTATTTGGTTTTATGCTTATTCCACTAATTAATATTAACCAAGTAAATACTATGGCTTCTACAAAACTTTTGCCAATTTTTTTTAAAAGTCAGGAAACATTTAAAAAATAAAAGATCTTCGAAAAATAAGATGCGCGCATTACTGTTTGGAACACACACATACCCGTTGAGATTAGTGTGATGTGATTTGTCCTGCAGCTGCTTCAAATTAAGAACAGGTGTGGAAGACAGATTATGCAAATACTCATATTAATGTAATTGTCAAATTGGTGTGTTTACCATTGTGCTTTTAAAGAGTAGACTGTACTCCTATTTTAAATGTAAATTAGCTTCATTCTTGAGGGCAGCTATTGGATAATGAAACTTGATCCTGGCTTAGAAATGAATAATTTCTAATAGACAGTAACACAATTCTAAAATTTGACATTTTCTCTCTTGGTGGCAAACTATTTCATACGTTTAAAAATGGCAATTCTATATTATTTTTAGTATATATGTAGTCACGGTGGTTTTGTGAAAGTTTGAGTTGATCCTGGCACTGGGCTACTATTTTCTTTTTCATATTGTGATGCATAGTGATTACTGTGATAGCTTTTGCTCTCCTTCCATCTTTTCTAATGCAGAACTCATCTCAGCTGTCCATCTTGGGGGGTCTAAACTCTCAAAAATAGAGACTTTGGAGAAATTGCATTGTGTTTATTTTAATAATCTTACTTCATGGACATGAAGAGGGGGAAATGGGAGGGGGAGATGAACCATGAGAGACTATGGACTCTGAGAAACAAACTGAGGGTTCGAGGGGAGGGGAGTGGGGGGATGGGTTAGCCTGGTGATGGGTATTAAAGAGGGCACGTGCTGCATGGAGCACTGGGTGTTATGCACAAACAATGAATCATGGAACACTACATCAAAAACTAATGATGTAATGTATGGTGATTAACATAACATAATAAAATAAAAAAAAAAAATCTTACCTCATGGAATCTAGTTACCTTCAATTGTATTTTAATTTTTTTACGTGTCAAACACTGATTTTGATATTTTAAACCATGTTTTGTGACTACAGCACAGCCTTTTACTACTAGTGCCCTCATATATCTGTGGGAGGATTTTGTACTTGCTCAACGTCATGATGCAGACTCCTCTGCCCAATCAAGGGCTTTATCTTGGTCCCCAGCTGGCCGCCTCAGCCCTCTAGTGACAGGTGCCATGGGTGATCATACCGAAATGGGTGACCAGGCCAATGAAAAGGAAAGCTGAGGCATCAACCAGAGATGTTAGAGAAGTCACATTTCTCACGTTCCCGAACTTTTTTAATGTCTCTTTTTCTCTAACAAAAGAGAGATCCTAAAGCATTAAGGATTTTATTTCACTTGGCTGGAATATATTCATTGCTCATTGTTGTACCTGGTAATGTGTTTATTTATCCTGTCTTATTTCAGAACAGGAAACAGGCGTGGAAAGGTTAAATTACATTATCTAAGGTCACATAGCTGGTCGTTTAAGCTGCCATATGAATTCAAGTCAGTCTGATTCCAATTCCTGTGCTTTTTACCCTGGTATTCATGACTGATAGCATACCCCTCTTAATTACTGTCCAAAATATCTCTCAAATTTTTCATTTTTGGAGAACAAGGTAAAAATAACAGGGATGACAAGGTACTAAATAGGAATACTGCTTTCTCTTGGTTGTCTTCGTTGTATAGAATCTAGGTCGATTTGTGATTGAGATAAAGCTGTGGTTCGCAAGGGAGGGAATGGGGGAATGCATGGAGCCCCCTCCAAGGAGGAGTCTCCATCAGCACTACCGTTAGAAGATTCTACTGGAGTGGTTCTCTCTTCCGATATTCCTTTCTCTCCTGTACTTCATCATCTGGGAGGCACTGTTGGGAAGGCACTGGGACTTGGTGATGAAGTTAGGTGTTTACCCAACAATGTGTAGAAAAATCTTTTGACATGGAGAAAAAAAAAAAGTAAGGGGCAGGGCTGGACCTCATTGGCGTTTTTCTTGGCATGATGAGAGCTTTCTCTGTCTAATGGTAGGAGAGTTTCTTTTGGAAAGAGTACAATTTTTAAATACTCGATCCCCTTCCTTCAGGTTTGCTCTCTACCTCACATCACCATCAGGAGGAGGAAGAAGTTGATAGGGAGCAAATCATAATCAGAGATGCCAACAAGATAAGCTTCTGTGTGTGCAGCTTGCAATCTCTATTCCTCTTTAAAGAGTCTATCATTTATCATTATTGGCAAGAAAAGGAGCTGCCACTGAGACCAACAGTGGATAAAAAGTAGCTGATCCCACAGCTGCTGCTGCTTCCCCCACAGGGATCAGAAAAGGAACTGCCACAACTTCAGTCCCCTCGTAAATTCCTAGGGTGACCTGATTTGAATTGCTCCCCACCAAGGAGCTAAGCACACAGTAAAGGAGATGCTGGTACTTTCTGAATTTGGACAAACAAACGTATGATTCGGTGTTTTGTTTTGATACATAATAGATATAGCAGTTGCTCTGCATATTTCATGCGTTGAATCGAGTCCAAATCCAAAAACATATTCTTTTTTTTTTTTAATATTTTATTTATTTATTTGACAGAGAGAGATACAGTGAGAGAGGGAACACAAGCAAGGGGAGTGGGAGAGGGAGAAGCAGGCTTCCCACGGAGCAGGGAGCCTGACTTGGGGCTCGATCCCAGGACCCTGGGACCATGACCTGAGCCGAAGGCAGAGGCTTAACGACTGAGCCACCCAGGCGCCCCTGAAAATATATTCTCATGAAAAAGATCACTGAGAGGTAATTAAAGGTCTAGCCCAGGCCACGAACTCCAAGGACAGTTAGGCTCAGCACCTCTGTGAAGGCATGATGCCCTACATAAGCACAGCGATGAATGCTTCCTTTGGGTCCTGCTGCTCACTACCTTTGATGTACCTGATAAAGTTGGTGACAGATGCACTTCAGAAGTACTTTATTTTTTTTTTCTTTTTCTTTTTTTTAATATTTTATTTATTTATTTGACAGAGAGAGACACAGCGAGAGAGGGAACACAAGCAGGGGGAGTGGGAGAGGGAGAAGCAGGCTTCCCGCCAAGCAGGGAACCCGATGTGGGGCTCGATCCCAGGACCCTGGGGTCATGACCTGAGCCAAAGGCAGACGCTTAACTGACTGAGCCACCCAGGTGCCCCCAGAAGTACTTTAAATAAGGGTGTCTTACTTCTAGTTTGATGTTCAAAGTATATCCCTGCAAGACCATCAGCTAAAGTGAGATTTCTACTCACAAAAAGTTAGTAACTTTATGGATACTTTTTATTGTTTTTGAAGGAAAAGCCCTGAAACAAGTTGAAGGCTACACAGCGCATCTAATTTATTACTATCTATTTTATTCCACATACTAAATTAGTAGTTTAACTTATTTTAGAGTAATTTTATTTTTTTCAGATATGGAAATTAATACACAAAACGCAGGGGTTTTTTTGCCTGAAACTAGAAAGGTGTTTGCATTACAAATTGTCAAATCCCTACCCTGAATCCTTGGGCTCTAACCCTATGTCCATCCATTCTTGGACAATTTGTCGAGGTGAAAAATCTAAGGCTTATTCTGTGTTCAGTGTTTTGATTTGAAATATTCAGAAAGTAGACTTACTCAGAAATTGGAAGCTGGTTTAATACATTGTGCCAGCCATCCTGAAAGCCATTTCAATAGACTCTGTACCCTGGCATTTGTTTTAGAAATAATTGCATGCAAATGTAGTTTAACATCTGTACTATGTCTCTTAATCCTAACCAGGCATTTTCCATTAGACGTAGTCTGAAAATCACATTAAGAAGAATATATCATCTGTGAAATTATATTCTGAATGCCCCAAATAGCAAAGAAAGGAGCAATATCCAGTTAAATCTCGTACAAAGCATTCCTTTCTTTTCCTGAACCCCAAATTTTAGAAAGTTCATTTCATTTCTTTAGCACTGCATTATAAAATTGAACTGAGATCTTATGTTTTCTCCAAAGTTTTCAGTGTAGTTTACCACAAAACTTTCTCGAGGATAAAAATGCCCTGGTCTGTCAAATTATTTTCTTATCTTTTGCTTGGTAATACAAAATTTAATTTTTTTATACCTTTATGGTGATACAACTCAGACATATTACATTTTAGTACATTTCCATTCTTGCAAGCAGAGTTTTCCAAGTGCAGTTTTGATACTGAACTGACTTTAAATATGCTATAATTTATTAGTATATTTAGGGAACTAGGGAAAAATAGTAAGGAATAAGACATAGGCAGGGTTCTAGGAAAGCAACTGACTGGAAGGAAGGGGAAGGGGAGTTCCTAGAGACTTGAAAAGTGATTTCTTGCCATCATAAAGATTTTCAGAGAATCTCTTGAGCCATTCTGCTTGGGTCACAGTTACTTCTTCAGGATGATAGAGTACGCTAAATACCTCAGAAGTGTTTTTATGTATTTGACCCTTCATCGAATCCTCCAAGAGAAAAGGCAGAGGGTGTCCACATTTAGTGATGAGAGATTTGGTGCACATAAAGACCACTTGGCTTTACATGGTGCTCTTGAAGAGCCAGCCTCTGCTTCTCTTTTTGTGCTCACCCCTGCCATCCTCTCTTTTCTCTGGCCTTGCTGGACCATCTGTGTTTCTCTGAATACAGCAGGGGGTCGTTTACCTTCCAGCCTTCATTTAGGCTCTTCCTTTGATCTCCCTACCTCCACCCACCACATACCCATTTTGTATACTAATATCTACTCATTATCACCTCGTCTAAAATCCTTTTCTGTCCCTCCTCTGTGCTCCCATAGCATCCTGTGCAAACACCTGCTATAGCATTTATTATGTTACTAATCACTAGTAGTTTGTTTTCCCAATTTGCTTATAAGTTCTTTGGGTTAGGTACTCCCACTTGACTTTGTATCCTAATTCTTAACTTAGTAAGTGGTGTTCTGTAGTACTCCACAGAAGTGAGAGGGATCCCCACTCAAAATTTGGTTCAGATGTCAAAGGTCAGGACACCCCAAACACCAAGAGAACTTGAGAGAAATTTTATTCTTCACACAAGAAAGAGACTCCTAAGGAGAGCTGATTGGGACACAAGCAGGTCCCGGCTGGCTTGGGAAAGTAGAGGAAATGGGTTGGATCTTTATAGGGCCTGTGGGGTGGGCTGGGGAAAAGATCCCTTGAGCAGGGATTTAAATTTCCCTAGAGTGGCCAAGGAGGAGGAGCGTGGACCAACTTTCCGCCCAGATGTGGGGCCACAGGGGAAAGGGAGGTTGAGACTTAAAAAGAAGTCAGCAGTCAAAATAAAAAATGGAGTCGAACTCTTTATTGTAAGTGACTTATAATATGTGATCATTAAATCTTTGGTGAATAAAATGTGGACAAACTACAGAGTCAGGCATTAGCCTCCATGTCATCAACAGATACATTTTAAGCCCCTACATGTCCTGTACAGGTAAACAGGACCACGGCTCTGTACATTCTCATTTCATAGAGAAAGTTGTTTACCGTGGCAAAATCTGACCTTATGTTACCTCCCCTAACTCTGCATTTTCTTTTAACTACAAAGTAAAAAAGAAGAGCAGAAAACAAAGGACTATTATTCTTATGTTTGCATAAGTGATTTCTGCGTAGCCTCAATATACCCAGGAGGAAAAAAAATCCTATATGTAGAATCTGTCCATTTTATCTATTAAATAATTATTGTATATTTAAAATGTTGTCTTTTGCCCTCCAGATGTTCATGAGAAATTCAGCTCCCTATTTTTTTTCCCAGAAGAGCTAAAAGTATTTTCTTGAATGAAGCGAATAAGCATACCAAAAGTAAGCAAAAAATACAATAGTCTACCAGTATTCTGCAGGAGTATCTCATGGCAGAAGTGTCTGTTGACTGCTGCCTTCATTCCCTCTTAAAACATAATAACTACATCACTTGTAGGAGCACTATGGGCATCTTTTGTTTTTCAGTGACTTTAGGCACATGAAAGCTACTCGATTAACATCCCTGGGGATTCGGGTTGTCGACGTCGTCAGCGAACAGGTGTAGGTCTTATCCTTCTCACAAGCAGTAACCAGGTCATCTACCCCATCCTTGATCTCAGCCGCACCTGTGCAGACAGCCAGGCTCTGTGGGTGAGAGGTGTCCGTATCTGTTCTATTCTTGGCTCCTCTGCTGAGATTTCTAACAAGGGTACCAATTAGTGCCAGTTATGATGGCAGCTTTCTGAGGTGAATAAGACAGCATTGACAAAAACAGGGCGAAAAATCTGACTTCAGCATGGTTATAGTCTGTAATTTTTCTTAATTCTTCGGTACTTTTTCACCATGTAATGGGGATCAAATCTTATTTTAGGAATTTCAGTGGACTTAATTGATTAATATTAAGTACTTTAAAATTTCAAATCCTCCAAATATCTGTGGTATCTAGAGGGAGACAGTGGCCACCTACTGAAAAAAGTGTTGACGGACTAAATAGTAGAATGAAAGAATGAAAAATTACCTGTCACACAACTATCCCGAACACGAAAGACAGTGTTTCTCCACGTATGATCATAGAAGCTCTAAATCACAACCACCAAGATGCTTGTTAAAATGCATATTCCTGCACCCCATCCCAGATCTTTTGAATCTGAATCTCTAGGAAGGTAGCCTTGAATCTGTGATTATAACAGCTGGTCCTGAGATTCTTTTACACACTGAAGTTTGAGAGCCTGTGCAGTATGTATACAGGATCTATAATGCACAGAAGCCTTAAAAATAAGTAAACGTATGACCTTTTGTAAATAATTTCAGCTCCCTGGACTTCAATTTCGCTTCTCTGCAAAGTGATTCCTTAATGGCCACATCATGTTCTCCTCAGTATCATGTGGGTTTTGCAGTCTGTGCAACAGGAGAAAAAGGAAGGCTGGGCTAATTACTTACTAAGGATGAAGAATGAAATCTTAAGGCACGTGCACAAATTGATGTAGTCCTCCCCGCTTATCCTCTAGAGACTCCAACCAACACCAACCACTTCGACCCACTGGACTTAGGAAATACACAAAATGTTTTCCAGGCATCAGTTCTCTTTCCTTTACCTCCTCTGTCAGAGCTAGGCAGCTTTGAATCTGTTTTTTAAACATGGGCTGGAGAGGGATGAAGCAATTTGAATTTGCTAAGCCAACACAAAACATCCTGCTCCAACCTTGGCCACACTCGTCCTGGGGGCAATTTCCGTCAGATGTAATGAATGGTCTCAAAACAGGCTACCAAACCAACAGACTTAACAGTTGGAATGGAAGAAAGGTCAATCAACCATGTAATTTTGTTCTTGTCTTATACCATGTCAAGAGTGGCCATACTTCTTGACTAGTTAAACACTTTTTAGGAAATTTTGTACCTTTAAAATGTAGACTGTGGTTCCATTCAGGATATCATTGTACTTCAAATACTGTAAGATGCTTAGGTTTAGGGTTTTGTGGGGTTTTTTTTGTTTGTTTGTTTGTTTTATTTTTTAGATTTTATTTATTTATTTAAAAGAGACAGAGACAGAGAGAGAGAATTTGAGCATGAGTTGGGGGGGGCAGAGGGAGAGGAAGAAGCAGCCTCCCTGCTGCATCCCAGGACCTGGGGATCATGACCTGAGCTTCATGAAGGCAGACACTTAACCGACTGAGCCACCCAGGAGCCCCAGATGCTTAGGTTTTCAACATGTTAAAGAAAGAGGCATCTGGCTGGCTCAGTTAGTGGAGCATGCAACTCTTGATCAGGGTAGTGGATTTGAGCCCCAAATTGAGTGTAGAGATAACTTAAAAAATAAAATCTTAGGAAAAAAGTTAAAGAAAAATCTGAGCACAGCTTTAGCCAACCTCAAGAAACAAACTATAATTTAAAACATTTTCATTTATCATGAAAGATCAGTATATGATTCTTGCCTATTTTTCTATGAAACATATATCTTCAACTTTGCAAAAATTATATTCTTCCTTAAAAGTCACTTTATTGTGTCAGTGAATGCAAACACACTCATTAATTTTTTGCTTTGCTGCATCAGGTTTCTAAAAAGAAAAATACATATATTTAATTTTATTTTTACTCAAGTATAATTGACATACAATAATATATCAATTGCAGATGTACAACATAGTAATTAAGCATTTTTATATATTATGAAATGATCACCACGATAAGTCTAGTTAACATCTGTCACCATACAAAGTTATTGCGATATTATTGGCTCTATTTCCTATGCTGTAGTTTACATCCCTGTGACTTCTTTATTTTACAACTGGAAGTTTGTACCTCTTAATCTCTTTCACCTCTTTCACCCCTCCTCCCACCCCTCTGGCAACCAACAGTTTGTTCTATGTATTTATGAATCTCTTTCTGGTTTGTGTTCTCTTTTTGTTTGTTTTGGGTTTTTTTTAGATTCACATATAAGTGAACTTATATGGTATTTGTCTGATTTATTTCTCTTAGCAGAATACCCTGCAGGTGGGGCGCCTGGGTGGCTCAGTCATTAAGCATCTGCCTTCGGCTCAGGTCATGATCCCAGGGTCCTGGGATCTAGCCCCAAGTCAGGCTCCCTGCTCGGCGGGAAGCCTGCTTTTCCCCGATTGTGTTCCTTCTCTCGCTGTGTCTCCCTCTGTCAAATAAATAAATAAAATCTTGAAAAAAAAAAAAAAAAAGAATACCCTGCAGGTCCATACATATTGTTGCAAATGGCAAGATTTCTTTTTTATGGTTGAGTAATATTGCATTGTATGCATATATACCACATATTCATTATCCACTCATCTATCAGTGGACTCAGGGTTGCTTCCATGTCTTGGCTATGGTAAACAATAAGATAGGGGTACCTATCTTTTCAAATTAGGTGTCTTCAATTCAAATTCGAAGTATTTTCATTTTCTTCAGATCCAGAAGTGGAATTGCGGGATGGTATGGTAATTCTATTTTTAACTTTTTGAGGAACCTCCACACTGTTTTCCACAGTGGCTGCACCAGATTACATTCTTACCAGTTGTGCCTGAAGCGTTCCTTTTCTCCACATCCTCGTCGACACTTGTTATTTCTTGTCTTATTGATACTCACCAATCTGACAAGTATGAAGTGACATCTCATTGTGGTTTTGATTTGCATTTCCCTGATGATGAGTGATGTTGAACATCTTTTCATGTGTCTGTTTGCCACCTGTATGTCTTCTTCGGGAAAAATACCTGTTTAGGTGCTCTGAATTGGATTGTTTGTTTGGTGTTGGTTGTATGAGTGCTTTATATATTTTGGATATTAACCCCTACTGAATATATCATTTGCAAATATCCTCTGTCATTCAGTAGGTTACCTTTTTGGCTCATTGTTTTCTTGACTGTACAAAAGCTTTTAGCTTAATGTAGTCCCAATTGTTTATTTTTGCTGTTGCCCTGGCTGGAGGAGACAGATCCAAAAAAAAGTATTGCTAAGACTGATGTCCAACTGTTTACTGCCTGTGTTTTCTTTTAGGAGTTATATGGTTTTGGGTCTTATGTTTAGGTCTTTAATCCACTTTGAGTTTATATTTTTTTATAGGTGTAAGAAAGTTCAGTTTCTTTTCTTTTCTTCTTCTTCTTCTTCTTCTTCTTCTTCTTCTTCTTCTTCTTCTTTTTTGTATATAGCTTTCTAGTTTTCCCAATACCATTTGTTGAAGAGACTCTCTTTTTCCCATTTTTTATTCTTGCCTCTTTTGTCATAGATTAATTGACCATATAAGTGTGGGTTTGTTTCTGGCCTCTCTGTTCCATTCTGTTGATCTGTGTCTATTTTTGTGCTGATACCATCCTGTTTTGATTACTGTAGCTTTGTAGAATGGCTTGAAATCTGGGATTGTGATACCTCCAGCTTGTCCTTCCTTTTCAAGTTTGCTTTGGCTATTCGAGATCTTTTGTGGTACCCTATACATTTGAGGATGATTTGTTTTAGTTCTGTAAAAAATGCTCTTGGTATTTTGATAGGGATTGCATTGAATCTGTAGATTACTTTGGGTAATATCATTTTAACAGCTAGTTCTTCCAATCCATGAGCGTGGTATATCTTTCCATTTATTTGTGTCATGCTCAATTTCTTTTATCACTGTTATGTAGGTTTCAGAGTACAGATATTTTACCTCCGTAGTTAAAATATTTTTTGTGCATGTGAAAGAGGCTTTGATTTGTATCATGAAGTCTAATGAGAGCCTGAAAGCTATTTGTATGCAGACATAATGTCTTGAGAATTTGTGCGTAATTTACAGTGTGTAATAATGCATACATAGTAGGACTTTCATAATATTTTTATTTGAAAAAATTGAATATTCTGAAGCAGTAATGAGAGCTAATAAATATTAAGTACACAGTTAATAAACAAAGTATATGAGTACCAGCACTGTTCTAGATACAAATTAATGTATTTAATCTTATGATGGTGTTACTTACCATCCCCTGTCTAGAGAGAAGGGCCAAGAGGGGCTAAATAACTTGCTCGAGGTCACACCACTAATAAGTGTTGAGTCAGGATCTGAACCCTGTCAGACTGTCTCCAGAGCTAGTATTTTTATTTTCAACACTAAATGACTTAATTTTTATTGTTTTAACAGAAATTACAGTGATCTATATTTAACTAAAGAATAGATTCCTTCTGAAGTTAATATTAAAAGCTCATTCCTATACACTGTCCTGGCCTTTTCACTGTTAAAAGGTTCTTTGGTGCTTATTTGAAACAGATGCAAACACTTAAAACATCCATCCACATTGTATTTCCCTGCGATTTGCTAGAATATGTCAGGTTGCCTCTAGGAGACCCATTTCTATATGACTGTCTGATTTCATTTGCCTTGCTATTTCTTTACAGACTTGCAACTTCATGAATCTATTAAAGCATGGTTGATCAGAGGTTTATTAGCCTTTCTTGCCAATATTCTATCGCTTTCTGTTGTAGAAAGCTCTAGGACAGCCAGGAGAAGAAGCTGGGTGGGTTTTTCAAAGGTGGGTTTCTTCAACCAAGTCTTTTGGCAAGACATGGTGATGGGCTAAGGGTAGTGCAAAATTTATTCTCATATACTTTTAACTCCAGGAGTTATTAGTTGGGAGTTAAAAGCTTTTGTTTTTCAAATGATTCGCTTTCTTCTGTTATTGTTCTTCAGTAAACTTTAAGGGTTTTGTTTTCTGGGTTTTGGGGGTTTTTTTAGAGAGAGAGAGACATACAGTGCAGGGGGTGGAGGTGGCAGAAGGAGAGGGAGAGAATCCTAAGCAGATTCCATGCTCAGCATGGAACCCAACTCAGGGCTCAATCCCATGACCCCAAGATCATGACTTGGGCCAAAATCAAGAGTTGGTCGCTTAACCAACTGAGCCATCCAGGCACCCCAGTAAACTTTAAAATTAAGTTAGCTTTCCATTTTCACAAATTTTACTTTTTAACTCTATTTTTATTGCTTACTCAACTCTTTTGATTATTTAAACTGTATATATTCTATGATTTTGCATGCAAAGTGACAGGAGCAAAAAAAAATGTCACTGTGAGTCCTCAGTGTGGGGCAGTCCATATCTCTCTTGTCCCTAAGGATAAACTAATTTTAATGTGCTTTATTTCCGTCTGTGTTAATAAGAATGATTTGGCATTGTCAGTCAGTGAGTGTTTTGATTAGTCAGTTTCTGGTTAATGAAAATATGACATTATGATCCTATGGAATCAAAAAAATAATGAAAATTGGGGCACCTGGGTGGCTCATTTGGTTGAGTGTCGGACTTTTGATTTTGGCTCAGGTCATGATCTCAGGGTCCTGAGATCAAGCCCTGCATCAGGCTCTGCACTCAACAGAGAGTCTGCTTAAGATTCTCTCCTCCCTCTTCTTCTGTCCCTCTACCCTTCCTCTCCCTCTTTCTCTCTCTCTCTCTCAAATAAATAAATAAATCTTAAAAAAAATACAAAATAATGAAAATATACTTTGTACAATGAGAACTTATATTTTAGTGATTCCGAAGGTCTTTCAGAATCTTGCTTGATATTAAAGTTTATCTCATTGTTTATCAGTTAAAATCATATTTGGAAAATGTTTGAAAAGCAATTAAAGAAAATACAGTTGGATTATACTTAAATTCATTGAAATCATAGTTCTAAGTCATTTGAGCTGAGAATGGAGAACATTCTCTCTCAACATGAAGCTCCAGGCTACTTTCATCGCAGAGCTCTAATCTGTAGAGAAATGGAGTCAAAATCTCCTTCTTATAATGAAATGCTTCTGATATCCTTAAATAGTCCCTACACCATTTTATTCCATAGCATCTTTTTTGTATTTTTATCACTGTACTTGTACATTGTCTGGCAATTTCCTGTTTGTATATTCCTCAAGTGCTGAGACTTACTCCTCTCTGTATCCTCCCTTCTGACCCTGTGATTGGGATGGCAAATCTTCATCACTCCTATATATTTGGTAGTATATTGGAGACATGAAGTACAATTTTTTATTTAATTTGGGTGCTCTTGAAAGAGTTTAAGGTGATGTTGCTTATTTATGGAGTTTAGTTTTTAGTGTTAAATGTAAATAGTGTCATGGCACCTTTGGAGTTCTGGTGCTGCTCACTTATTTTTGGTCTTATGTAGGTGAGTGTTGATCTGAGGATTTTTTGTGAGTCTGGTTCATTGCTATGGTTTAGAGTAGCATTTCATTTTTTTAGGATGCTTATGACCTTGTTAAATAGCAGTCCAAAAATCATGTGGCTTGTTTTGATTTTAACCAAAGTTACAGCTGCCTAGCTGTAAAGCAGTCAGTTTCTCTTATTATGACTAGTTCTTCAACTTGTACTGTTTTAAATTGCCTGCAATTAGCATATTTCAACCTTATTTTTAGGTTTAAATTGCAGTATGAGAGTGTACTCTCCTCTTAGCTAATTAGTGCTATCAAGGAACAGTAGGTTACCTCATTAGTACCATGTGCATTTAATTAAAGAAGAGAAAATTGGAGTTAACCTCATAGTTAATATTTTCACAGAGTGCTACAATGCCAACACCTTCAATTGGAGTCACACCCCTGTGTATCTAATTATGCACTGGTGCCAAATAAGGTTAGCAAGGGTACTACAAGGCTGTTGACAAAATAATTTAGATGAAAACGTGTTTGTTGGATTCTGACAGTAAAATATAACTTGAACGTTCCCCCCTCCCCCCCTTCCCGTAGTCTTCATCTGCCAGCATCAGGTAACGTACTTCTTCATAGGAAACGAAAGGAAAGGACTATTTTGGAAGCCATTTTTCCTGTTTGAATTAATGTTGCTCTTATCATGCAGAAAATGGCATATAGCCATGTAAAGCATATACAATCGTTTCTTAAACAGAGACCGTGAACTTCAGATATGTATTTGAAAAGAATTATTTATAAGATGTAATATTTACATGCATCAAACCACTACAAATACTCCCTGACACCCCTACCACATCCCTCCTTGCTTTTCTTCTTTTCTGATATAATTTCCCTGGTGTATCTTATGAATGGGGATCATCCTTTCATATCCTACATGAAGTCTAAGGATGTGTTGTCACATGGTCTATTCAAATGCAGTGTAATCCTTTTGCCCTTCAGACAAAATCTTTGAAATGTCTAATGCTACTTAGGTAAAAAATGACATTCCATGTCATTTATCAATAAATAATCACTTTGCTTTTACAGATAAAAATGCAAGCTATACATTTGAGTATATAAAGTAGTTCTCAATACAAGTGGCACAATTCAACAGGTTTTAACAGAGATTGTAGAGTTTGGCTCCGTAGCCTCAAATATATATTTAATGGCAATATTTGTGTTATAGTAATGCATGGCTAAGGCAGTTTAAAGAGATTCTTGTGATTATTCTCACATTTCATGACAAGCCAGGATTTATGTTCCATTTGTATTGGTTATAGTTGAGTAAAAGTCAATAGTTAGCTTTTTCAAAAAGAGGTAATTAAAGTTTTAAGGACGAATACCATCCCATACTCTAAAATCACAGTACCATTTAAATTTTAGGAGTATTCACTAACATTGGCCATAATTTTAGCTTAGAAATGGGAAGTGCGATTCCTGAGTCAAGATCATGGTAGACCATGAAATTTTTTGATTAGTGGTTAATTCATTATGTTCAAATATTCAACTTTGCATTTGCCAAGTTATTTTTATTTTTTAATTCTATACTGTTATTAACTGTGACACAAAGATGGAATAGTCTCATCTATGTTCACCTACCAAGATAATAATCCAAAAATATTTTTAAATGATAATGTAATTATTAGCATAAGCCTTAAGATTGGGGGGGGGCGGGGAAGCCAACTCCTGATTCTCTTTGTTTAATCTAGGAATTGCTTCCAGAAACAAAATTATGTGTCTGTGGCCACTCTTCTGGTGATGGGCATCCTCACAACACATTTGCAGTAAGTTACACTGGGCAATTAGAAATTCAGCTGCTAAGCACAAAGCCATAGACTCAATACCACAAAGTAGATTATCTGTGACTTTCTATTAGCCACTCCCTTTCATTGATGACGATTAATCAGAGATGATTAATGTTAAGATACCAATGTAATTAGTTGGTTTTCTGTTACTTCTTGTATTCTCTCTTTAATTATATTTCATCATCTATATACTTCACTGTTTCTGTGAGTTGATGGCATTAAAATTTACCTGAAATATATAAAGGTATATGGTTGACTCACCACTACACCTTTTTTGAACTTTTAGGAATCATTTGATGAGATAGTGTTGACTTACAAAAAATAGAGATTATGAATAGATATAATACATATTTACATATTTTAGGGGAAAGTTGCTGTTCCATGTCTGCCAGTTACCATATAAATATGCCAAGGTGTTTTTTTCTTTAACATATTCTGTCACTAGGGTATAATTTGTCTCTTTAGACTATAATATTCAATGAAAATTGTTTTCATGACCCAATTCACATACCAGTTAGCCTTGGAAAGGAATAACAATCCTGAAGTGGTCATTCAAGAATTTTTAAATAGAGCAACTTCATGTTTCCATTTAGCATGGATACTACCTGTATTCTTAAGGAATCTCTAAATATGTAAGTCATATATTTTCATATATAGAATTTTTGCTTATTTCCTTAAGAATTGAGGTACTTACTAAGTTTCTGGACTAGAGTATTCCTAAATTGGCTCACCCAAAATTTACTTTAAAGACCCTATACATAATATTTCCTGATTTATAATTGATAGGACACATCACAGTTAAGACTTTTATAAATAAATAGTGTCTTCCTGAATAAAGAAGAAATTTCTAATTTCATACCTTAGTTTAAAAAAAATAAAGACTTTTCTTGATAAAAATAGTGTGAAATTAATATGGAATGCTATTCTTTGTGGAAAATATACAAACATAAAGCATTTTAAAAAATGATGCAAAACAAAAATAGTGGAAACAACACAACATATACTATTTTATGGAAATAGTGAATGCAGAGAATTGGTAATGAATTTTGTACATTAAAACAGGTTTTGCAATGATCTGAAGTTACCTAGTTTGGGTTTCATTCATTTTAATCCTACAGTGTTTGCCCCTCCTGAACTCTCTTGGAAATAATAGTATCTGAAAAAAATGCCAAAAATTAAAAAGCAGTGGTAAGTTTTGCTGAAATGATGCAAATTTATGTGAAAGACTAAACTAATTTTCTAAGTTTCTCTCTATATTTTGAAGGAAGATAAATTTAAGATAAACTTCAAAAATAACTGTATACTTTAACTTATTAATAAAGATTCATCCAAAAATATACTTTAAGAAAGTAGTGCATTAAAAATGGAAAAGGCAGTATTTCTAATTGGTAACACTTTTTCCTAAAATAATCCCAATGGAAAAATTGTTTTCATTAGACTGAAGAGTGAGCTGACTGAACTACTAATAGTGTTTGTTCTTTATCTAAAATTATTTCTACAAGTTAAAAAAAAATCATTTTCTATTCTACTGACATAAGAATAAATCTGTAGCATCAGATCTTTATATTTTCACTGACATATTTTCAGAATGAAAACAAACCACAGAGAAATTAAATGACTTACCAGAGGCTATTTAATTCCTCAATGGCAAGGCTGAATTTATAACCCAAGTCTGTGATCATCAGTGTATTGGTCTTTCCAAGGATATGCCAGATTGTTCGTGGTTGCCTTGAGGGCTCTGTTGAATAGGAGTGTAAGGTTGTTCTATGTGTCAAGACTGTGGTTAGTATCTAAGACAGAAAGACTACCGGGGCGCCTGGGTGGCTCAGCGGTTGGGCGTCTGTCTTCGGCTCAGGTCACAATCCCAGGGTCCTGGGATCAAGCCCAGCATCGGACTCCCCGCTCTGCGGGAAGCCTGCTTCTCCCTCTCCCACTCCCTCTGCTTGTGTTCCCTCTCTCGCTGTGTCTCTCTCTGTCAAATAAATAAAATCTTTAAAAAAAAAAAAAAAAGACAGAAAGACTACCAAGATGAATTAGTGAGGTCTGCTGTGGCTGATAGGGAGAGGGAGTATGGAAGTGCATAGACCAGGTATTTGCCATCCAGTGGTGCACCAAACTTAATACTTCAAATTAGTCACTGAGTGACTCTGCAAATAATGCCTCCTGACTTCACAACATTAGGGAAACACTAAATATTAAGTAGGTGCTTTTCTTTTATTGACTACATTAGTCATAACCTTTCTGCAAGCTAAAATGGCTACATAGTGGGATTTAAAATCAAGATGCAAACTAAAGCAAATGATATCTATTATTCACAGTTGACAATATCTGTGCAATGGACATAGCTCTCTTTTTAGTATTTAGTAAATTTCATAAGTACCAATACTCTGGGGTGATACTCAGTTAAATTCTGGAGTACCATAAGATAGCTGGTAGGCTGAAAGGAAGAAGAGTGTAGAAAGTATGCATACAGGTCCCTAAAGCCAGCCACATTCCTTTATAATCTATTTAACTGACATGTGTAATAAATTGTGAATCACTGTAATAATTCTAAAAATTTTAAGAGATCATATGTCCCTGTCAGTGGATTAATTTAATATCACACATATTACTTCCATGGTTGATCCACCTTCACAAATAAAAAGCCAAAATTTTCAGGCAAATGTTCCAAATTGGCAGATGAAATTACTTTTTACTTCCTCCCCCTTAACTTCAAAAATAAAAATCCTCCAAGTTTATTAAAAAGCTGGAAATAAAGTATCATAAATTTCAGAGAAAAGCTACTTGCAATTACCAAAGGTAGGTTAAAGCTCAAATTACCTTAAAGAAATAAGTAATATTACCTATTTGATACTAAACTGATGTCAGAAGCTCCCCATCCCCACCATCCTCTCCCAGGCATTTCTTCCATCCAGTTCCCAACAAAAGATACGATAAAAATATATTTCAAATAAGCATTTTCTGGTATTTTAGTATGCAAGTAGCCATCAGACGTTAGCTGTCCTCTGAGTATTGTGCTTCTTTATTAAGCACGTTGTTGAACATTAGTGAGACTTTTATATATCCACTAATAGATTATATTTATTGTGCCTCTACTAATTTATTGCAATACTTGGGAGTAATTGTGCTCACTTGTATCATCCTTACCTGAAAATTATAATCTTAAATTCTATCTACCTGTTGTATTTAAAAAGAAATGTTTGATCTCCATAGGTTGTATGTTTAACATTCTAAGAATAATGACATAAAATCCTTATTGTAACTTTGAATTTTATAGGGAAAAGCATTAAGTTCTGACTTTAAAGGAAAGAGTATGAGAGTAAGAGAGCTTCTTTGTGAGAGATTATTTTTCAATACTTCCTTTTCACACTCAGTTTTCTTTCAAATGGTATATATTTAACTCTAATCTGGAAAAATCTTCACTTATTTTACTTTTCTTTCAAACATTGGTAATAAGATAGATGCCTTTTTTCCCCTCCTGATATATCAAACAGCTTTATGAATGGCTAACTGTCGAGAGCCTGAATTTGCTTCCCTACCACACAATAGTAACCCAAGTTCACTCCCCAATAACTAGACCTTGTTGACACCTCATCTGTCTGAATGGCCTCATTAACACGTACCTGCAGATAATCTTATTGTTAGTTTTGCCTACAGGTTTTTACACCTAAGTGAATACTATTTTACATAGGATTCTGCCTGTTAACTCCAAGTGCTAAGGCAATTAAGTTGAATGCTTGGAGTCTTTGTCTTTTGGGTATTATTTTCAAAACATTTAGCATTGGGTCAAATGAGTATTTTGATGAATAAAACTTGTTGGACCTATAAAACCAAAAATGAAACTTGCTGGCCTTGGTCCAGTTGGTTTATAACCCATTTAAATTAAATTGCATTGACCACATTGAATCTCTCCCTCCACAGATTTTTATTCTGTTGCAATTGCCTCCTGATGTTTCATTTCAAGGAGAATTGTGGATTGGAGGAAATAAGAGAAAGAGGAGAGTGACAGTCTTTAAGAATCTCTTATTTTCTATCCAAATTCATCTCTCTTTTTAGTCTTTACATGAGTTCTACCCCGCAGCAAATCATCTATCCCATGGGCTCTGGAATCAGCTTTCTAGATGGAATATTGGACAAATTACTTACCTTTTGTAGCCTCATGCTCTCAATCTATAAAATTAGGATAATAATATCTACCTCATAGGGTGGTAATGGGGATTAAATTTTATAACTGTAAAGTACTTAGCATGATGACTAACACGTAGGAAATGTGCACTAGATATTCAAGTCAGTTGCTGTAGTAGCATCAGTATACTCTTGGTTGGACTAAAGAGGCAATTCTGTTTGATGTAAATTTAAGTACATATTTGGTATTAACACTAAATAAGAAGCATTAGGCATTGCACCTTGAATCATGACTAAGACGGATGGAAATGTTCCTTAATGAGAGGAAAGTCTTTACTCATTAATTTACGTTAAACCCTGACTTACTCACTCACAAAAATCAGTGTTATCCAAATGTTTTCCGATTTGTTAAGTGGAAGATAGCTAAGTGGAAGAGAAAGAGTCCTTCCTCACCAGATCTAAATGATGTCCTTCTGGCAGCCAAGGAAAATCATTGCCAAAGAATGTTAGGAAAAGTGATTGTATCCCTAATTGTCTGTATCCAGCTAGAGTACACCAAGATATGAAGTTAGGAGATACATGGGGCAGTGCCAGATTACCTCCAGTGTTTTCTTCCTTCCCTATTATAAGTTTATTAGCATAGATGAACCAAGAGTTAAAGATAAATTACTACTGATTGGTAGTATTGACAATTTTAACTAACATGCTATAGACGGTTAACCAGGGATAATATTGTGGTACCTTTTTTAGAGTCCTTCCTATAAACCCTAGATTTAACTTTTCACTATTAGTGTAAAGTTGTAGTAGTGTAAACTTGAATTTATTAGGAAGCAGTACAAATTAGATTTGTTAATTAATCGTGTTCATTTTGAGTAGTTTTTATTTGAAGTCCTTTGGTATGAAATAGGCCTTAAGATGACCAAATATTTCAAACCCTTACTGTACAGCTGATTTTGTTAATGCCATAGAGTTATAATATAGTGACCATGTTTAGGGATACTGTTAAAAAATTTCCAGATTGGAAATTTGTTCCAGATTGTTCTATTTCTATTCAGAAGTAGAACAAAGATTTCTGTTTTTAAAACCTTGGTTGATATCTGTATGCAACTTCTTGATTAATCTTTTTCTTTCCAAGTGTAATTCAAAATATTAATAATTGTCTTTACACACCTCACTCAGCTGGGATGTAGCTCCCAGAGCTCAGTTCATTCTAGACACCTCTCCTGAGTGATTGCCTCTCACCTTCTATTTTATTGCAATATTTGAGATTGCAATGAATTCTCTTGATGTTGGTTCCAAGAAGGACCAGTAGCAGAGCTTTTTCAATGGAGGCTCCTCTTTGAAATTTATAATGAATAATTTACTCCCCTTGGTGATCCACCAAAGCATTAGTATGGCAGAAATCAGGGGCTGATGAAAGGATTATTTATTTAGTTATGTGGTTTTGTTGTTGTTAATATATTTTTCATCAACTAAATTGATACACACACTAGAATATGTATGTGGCAATAATGTGAATTTATGGTGCCCATTCAGATAGACTGTATTTTTCCTTTCACATTTTAAAGTTATTTGTAATGAGCTATTAATGTAGTCTCTACAGATATGAAATATAATCTGTACTAACTTCTAACTGTTCACTCTATAGTTCTTGCATATTTCTAAAGACATAAAATGTATATTCCATATTTATTATTTGTATTTCTGTTCCTTGTATATTTCTATATCATCTTATTTTAGCGTAATAATCGCAAGGCACAAAAAAACAAGTCATCCTTGTGTATAAATCTTCATGACTCATGAGTGTGCGTGCACACACACACACACACACAAACATCCATGCATATATGTATACGTATCTAAAGGACCAATTATGTAAAAGGATGTGTATGTGTTTTTATTGAATTCTATATGCTATTCATTTTTGTTCTCTTCTTTTGAAGTTAAATTTTTTATATTTGTAATTTTCATTAGTCAAATGAGTCATTTGTTATGCATAGGATTAACAAATTATAGACATCAAATTTTTATCACTGGCACCATTCATGCTGCAATGTATTTACTTCAAAAATATTTCTAAATAACTGGATTTTTCATGTAATTTGAATACATAGGATGTCATGTTAAGCAGCATATAATTCCCATTGACATTAAGACTTAAACCTAAAACTGCATGCTGTACTTTAAGTCTTTAGTCAGTGGAGTTCAGAAAGCTTACATTACCAGAGTTTTGTCATGCTATAATCATATAATGATTCATATAACTTAGATGAAATTGCACATGCTTACTTCCAATTAATCATATCCTTTATCATAATGATAATTTTGGTGCTAGTAAATTCACCTTAGTGGTAAGATAAAGAATAAAGTCTTATACCAAGTTAAAGATTTCAAGATGGAACTTCTGTCATATTTAACATTAAACAACAAAATGAAATACTTAGGCTCTTGCAACCATGTTCCCAAGCTTTTTCCTGACGTTGTGCTTACCATTCCAACAGATATTCTTCCTTTTCTCTCTTAAGAGAGATAGGATGAGATATTTTGTAATATTGGCAGAAGCAATCTACCTTTCCAATCCAGAGTAGTAGTTATAACATCACACTCCAGATTACATAGGCTATATATTTAGTATTTTCAGAGTAACAATGTAATACCTTAATTTTAATTTAGAATTTTATGTGTAAAATATTTAGTCTGGCTAAAACAGACAATACAGAATAGGAATAAGAGACTATGAGAGTTCTCATTTAAGTACTCTTTAAGTAAGAGTATCTTAAGAGATACCACACTGAAGGGAAGGTATCAGGTAAATATAAGATAAATTCTCATTAAATTAAGCATAATTCATAAATTCACATTGTGTAATTTTAGGGGGAAAGTGTTGACAAAATTATGTCATTAAAATTTGATAAACAAGCTTAAATTTTCCTACAGGATCATATATGCATACCTAGTGAATATTTTGCTGATGAATAGATAATACAAAGTTGAAATAAAGAAATAAAATGATATGAGTAACAAGTACACTATTGTTTTATCTCTGTTTCTCCCTAAATCAAGTTGCATATCTCATATACTCATTTAAGGCTGGCAAATATACTTTTTTGCATGCCTGCCTTTGTCTCTTTATATATGATCTGAATAGTTACTTTGCTGTATTAGAAGGGTTGTGCCCTGTTACTGCATTGCCAAAATAGAGAGAAAGGAGATGTGTACCCAGCACGTATTTCCATCCTCTGTGGACTGATAGAATATTATAGCTAAAAGGAGCCCTATGTTTCATCTAATTCAAATACTTTATTTTACAGTTAAGAAAACAGTGAGAAAGAATCTAAGTGACTCCCCTGATATATCTCCATTATTCATGGAATTCAAAGGGGAGTTTATTGATGACCTGATAATTCTTTAGTCTTAATCCATGGTTCATATGTATTAATTTTCACAGATTCTGTATTTTAACTTTAATTCTATATATAAGAAAAGCATTCAGTTTTTCCAAATGTTGCTAATTGCATTTACCTATGAAAAGATTTCAAAAACCAGATAGATTTTATGATCACTTTTGAAATTACCATACATATTACTTGACTATTTACAGTTTGTTGAGAACACGTTTAAGGTCTCAGTCAGATCTATGAGATAATTTTATTTATAGGTTGAGATTTTAGAAAAAGAACAATCCAAGGATTTTCAGTGATTCCCCCAGAAACATGATTTCATGAAATCCAAGACTGTTGATTTTTTGCTTATAACCTTTTAATAGGATTTCAGCTAGAAAAAAGACATGAAACCCTTACCTTGGTGTACAGGGCATTCCAAAGTTAGTTCCTAATGTTTAAAGGAATAAACTTAATGGTTAACAAAATCTTAATTCTTTACAATCATTTTATCTTTATTTAGACTATACATCCAACTAAGATCAATTGCTCTGTCGAGATGACCAAATAGATTTCCCTCAGCTTTTTAGATTGTCTGTTGACTCTCTCCCAGATAAATATTATGTCTTAACAATTGAGAGAAAGTGTTTAGTAGGTCTGTTATTCCATCATGATCTTAAAATACAAATAAAAGAAGACAAGACAATACTTTAAGTATGATATTGAAATATCAAACATTTAAATAGGTAAAGCTCAGTATGGATGCTTGAATTCATCAGACTAAAATGCTAAGTCTGTAACATACAACTTTGATCCTGTAAAATATATTCATAGCACTCGTAGAAATGAGTACAAGGTTTGAATTCTGTTTAGACATTATGGTTCTAGAAAAGTCTTACAAGTACCTGGAACAATCAGTTCCACCATTTTAAATTAGTACATACTATTTTTTAAATTGATATCATCATAAGATAAATAATTGTTCCTATTCTTCTTTCTCATAACTTATAAACAGTCTTCAATGGCTGCCCACTGTCTGCTGGATAAAGCTTTACAAATCTTAGCCTTAGAGTCATGTACTTCCCCAAAACTGGGCTTTTTCTTTCCCAGACTTACCCCTAATATTTCATAAACAAAAACATTGGGTCTTGACTGATATACCTATATGTATGTCCCAAACATACAATATTCCTTTTTTTCTATTCCTTTTCTTATGTTATCACTTTGTATCATCCTCTCTGTTCTTTCTGCTTATCAAATTCCACTGGTTATAAAAGCCCAGTTCAATACTATCCCACATGAATGCTTTTTCATCAATGCAGTCCACACTGATTAATCCCTCTTTTGATCTTGTTATCCAATCCACGTTTTGGAATTATTCTTAGCCCTGTGATACGGTTCCATTCAACACATACTCACTGAACACATACTATGTATAACTCACAATGATACAAAAATTTTCAGCAAAATAATGAGTAATCACCTACATCTGAGAAGTGTAGGTCATGAAGGTGGGAAATATGTAATTTAGGACTCAAAAAATCTAGCAAGTTGTAAAGATAGACTTAATCACTGTACTGAGGAATTAAGGACAGGTAGATGGAAGAGATTTATTTGAGGTGAAGTTTTGGAAAAAAACACACAAATTCATCACACTAAAAGTGTAGAGAATATTCTAGGCATTGGGAACAGACTAAGCAGATTTACAGAAGAGAGAAAAGAAAAAGATGGGTAGTTTTCAAAATGTAGCCTTGTGTATTGTATCTGAGGAATTGGAGAATGTTTCGGGAAAAGTTGGCATATGTAGTCTTTAAATATATGGACCAAGGCCAAAATTTGAAGTTTTGAATTTTTAAAGAACTTTAAATATTCTGGAAGATTTTGAGCAAAGAAGTGAATGTAACATTACCAGACTATCCTATTTAAAAATATCCTTAGGAACATTAGGAACAAGTGATTGAACTAGAAAAATATTGGAATCTGTGTGTCTAGGCTAAAGGATGCTGTCCAAAAAAAATAATAATGGTAATCTTAACTAGGAGAAGGACAGGGAAAGAAATTAAGAGGACAGATTTAAGGGAGAATACAATTGTAAAAGGTATGTTAATAATTAGAGAAACAGAAAATAATCTGTGCCTGGATATTTGTATTTGTTTGACTGTGAACCTGGTGATATCTAGAACCCAGAAAGAATAGTAGGTTCGATGGTAGGCAGAAAAAGGTCAGAAGTGATAAAAGTGTTGTTTGAGAAGTATGTTTGCATTGCCAGTGGGATATCCATGTTCAGCAGGCAGTTGGCGATGAGTTGGAAATGATGACTTTTTGGAAGTCATACCAAATGCAGTTGACCAGAGTCCATTATTTTGAAGGAGACTATAAAGAGGAAGACAACCACAGATAAGCCACAAGGCATGACTTTGACTAAGGGAAAAAGGAAGAACCAGTAAAGGATGTGAATCCATAAGACAGCAGAGAACTAGGAGCCAGGAGTCAATGGACAATAGAAGAGATTTTTAACAAGCTAAGAGATTGTTAAAAACATTATTACAGATGGAAGGGTGGTTTTAAAACGAGGATGAGACATGAAGCAAGTTATAGATTTGGCAAGAGTGTTTTCAACAGAACACAGTTGATGACTTGCATGGCAACTGAAGGAGTTCACGTAGAGATGATACGTGTATGTATACACTGGTCCTTTGGGGAAAATGCTGCTTAAAAGGGAGATAATAGGATGGGGCTTGTGAGGGAGCAGGACTGAGGAAAGGTCTTGAGGGGAGGAGACAGTGGAGATGAAAAGATTAAAAGTGAAAGAAGAGTAAAAAGTTGAAAAAAGGAATGAAAGATGATGAGAGGAGACTGTCAGCATCCAGGGCACAGATGAATGTAGTTCTTTAAAGGGAATAGAAACCCACTTTCATCGGAATTGAATGGAAATTTGAGGATGAGTAAACTCATAGCTGGGTTTTTACCTCTTTTACATTATTTGTTAAACCTGTTTATGCCTTGTGACTATCACTGTGTCCCTCTCCCCCATGTCATGATGTCTACATCTGAACTTCATATCACCTCTTAGGGATTCCTATTTCTATGACAAATGGTACAAAAGAAGGGAAGGGTATATTCATGGTTGCTAAAATTTTCTAGTTATGATAGCTTTACTCTGACCGTATTTGTTATACGTTAGGATATTATTAGCAAAAAGAATAACTACTCATTAGAGTTTAAACTTAGCAGTGATTTTCTCATAAGAGACTAACAGCATAGTCACAAGATGAGTGTTCTTTCCTTTCTCTTAGAAATTTAAGATGGATTAATATACATCTGAAGAATATTAATTATTTTATGAAACATTTAGATACATGAAGCTTTTGAACTTTTTAAGTAATTGGTTAATTTTTAGTAATTAATAAAATAAAGCTTTTCACTTTTTAGAAAAACCTTTTTAGTGAAAGCAGAACTTGCAACCAGAATGAAATATGTGCAGAAATATTATGATAGTCTTTTTTTCACTGTATTGACAGTATTAAATTTTAAGAACAACCCAGTAACTCAACCACTGAAATTGCCCTTAGACATACATTTAATTGCTTAATTCTGCGCTTAGTACTACACAATTTGGATACAAAGGTATGACAGGGTAACATATCCTTAAACAAAAAACCTTCTTTTTGTTCATAAAATCAGAACTAAAGCATAAGGAAAACTAATAAAGAGACAAGTAAGGACCTTGCTTTTGGAGCCTTTTACAGCAGCTGATATTTCTGCTTTACAAAGTAGACCTTAAATAGTAGAATTTCAGGAATTGTTGATAAACAATTGGAAGTGTCATCTCCCCAAATGATTCCATGACTTCTGACCAAGAAGTTCCTACATCATTGCTGCCGAAAATAATTCCTTTTAACATGCTGACAAAAATCCTTTTCCTTTTTTTAATGTTTCAGTTCTCTGCTAAGCCAATTTATTGAAGCTCTCCAAACTGAATTAAATTGTTTTTCTGTTTTGCCTTTACTGGGGTTTTGGTGAAAGTATCGACTATGTCAGGTTTTATGAGATAGAATCATAATGTGGTCTCTTTGGCAGAAGCCCACCCTTTAAGGCATAACCACACTTTGCAGTAATTTTGGCTTTCTGTTTTGTTTTGTTTTTTAAGATTTATTTATTTTATTTGAGAGAGAGTGTGAGTGTGCGAGCAGCAGGGGGTTGGGGAGGGGACACAGAAGGAGAGAAGCAGACTCCTCGCTGAGTGGGGAGCCCCATGGGGCTCCATCTCAAGACCCTGAGATCATGACCTGAGCCGTAAGCAAGAGTGGGATGCTCAACCGACTGCATCACCCAGGCGCCCCTGCAGTAGTTTTTATTATAGCTATTTACATATATTTTTTTTCTATTGAGGAAACTGACTTAACTGAGAAGTAAAATAATCAACCTAGAGTCACGTTTTAGCAAATGATTAAGCCAAGATTCAAATTCAGGTCTGTCTGACTCGAAGATCTCTCTCTCTCCGTTATGTTACACCACCTGTGGCTTTTTCTGGGGGTTTTAATTACTTCCCTACAAACATCATTAAGAAAGAAGCTCCCCCCATCACCCCACATTAGAAGAGTGACTGAATATTTGAATCCTATTAGCTGCCTTGGACACTTTGACTTCGCTTTTCTCCATCTCCTGTAAACCAGGGATTTTCAGCTCCACCCACTTCAGACAAGAACACAAAAAAGATTTGACAGTCACTAGGCACCATTCCAACTTACGCTCTCAGAATTTGATTGTTGGAGTTTTTTTTTCAATTCTGACAACTTTCTATTTTTCTTCTGTTAGTTTACATTTCCTTATCTTTCTTGAACCAACACTGTACTCTCATTAAATCTTCTATTCTCATTAAGTCTCTTCTGTTTGACAGTCGAAACACTTATTCGGCATTCTTGAAACTGTGCTATTTTTCTGAGATCTCCCCCTCCTGCCATGTCTTGTTACTCCCTATTTTTAACTGACTCTCAAAAATAATCAAAATACTCACTCTGCCCTAAATATCCCCAACCTTTCCCACCTCTACGCCTTTGACCCCTCAAGTCTCTCCGTCCTCTCTGCTACCCGGGGGGGTAGAGTTCATAGAATCCAAATCATGTCCCAACAAAGGCAGTTTCAAGTTGCTACATAAAATCCGTATGGAATGGAAAGCTGCTTTCACCTTTTTCTCTTCTAGATTCTGATTACTTTGGGGAAAATAATTTCATTTTCCCATTCTACATAACGAGAAATATACATAAGTATCTGGCATATAGTGAGTACTTTAAAGGGTAATCTTTTGTTTTGCTTCTATGGAATTTTGTTTTCTTTTGTCATTTATACTGCTTAATCTAAATATCTCTTCATAGAATCAGGAAGGAAGTACCATTTTTTAGTGTAAACATAATGGTAAGCAATATTCAATTTTTTTCCTCCAATTTTTTCTTCTGATGGTAGCTTTTTCTTACTGATCAAGACAAATTTCTTTTTTTTTTAAAGATTTTATTTATTTATTTGTCAGAGAGAGAGAGAGAACACAAGTAGGCAGAGCGGCAGGCAGAGTGAGAGGGAGAAGCAGGTCTCCCGCTGAGGAAGGAGCCTGACACGGGGCTCGATCCCAGGACCTGGGATCATGACCTGAGCCAAAGGCAGCTGCTTAACAGACTGAGCCACCCAGGCACCGCAAGAAAAATTTCTGAAGTACGTAAATATTGTTGGAAATAGTGAGACATTAAAGAATGCAGAGTTTTTGTTAAGTTTACTAGTGTTGTTTTTTTTTTTAAGATTTGTATTTATTTATTTGAGAGAAGCAGAGAGTGACAGAGAGCACGAGCAGGGAGGAGAGGGAGGGGCAGGCTCCCTGCTGAGCAGGGAGCCCGACGTGGGGCTCGATCCCAGGACCCCGGGATCACGACCTGAGCCTAAGGCAGACGCCCAACCGACTGAGCCACCCAGGCGCCCCAAGTTTACTAGTTTTTAAATCAGTGTTTTGAACTTAGGTAAGCCATCTGGCCAGTTTTCTGAGTCTCACCCCAAACAAGAATTTATTATTTTCAGTGTGTATCTACCAGCTGCTCCGAATGATTCTGAGGATTAGTCAAGATTAAGAAACACTTATTTAAGAGCCTCTCCACACAATGTGTTCCGTGGGCCAGGATCATTACCTGGGAATTTGTTAGAAATGCAAACTCTTGGGCCCCACCCCAGACCTACTGAATCACAATCCGCATTTTAACAAGATCCTTAGCCCATTTATACGTTCATTGAAGATTAAGAAGCACTGTTCTAAAGCACAACTTTCAGAAAATGAATATTCTGAAATATATATATATATACACACACACAGATTACTATAAGATAGTGTGCAGATACATTTATAATTTTTTTTTAAGAGAGAGGAGGGGAAGGGCCAGAGGGAGAGGGAAAGAGAGAATCTTAAGCAGGCTCCACACCCAGTGCAGAGCCCTATGCGGGGTTCGATCTCACAACCCTGAGACCATGACCTGAGCCAAAATCAAGAGTTGGCCGCTTAACTGACTGAGCCACCCAGGTGCCCCCAGATGCATTTATAATTTAAAGAAATATTTGGGATCCTTATAGCTAGGGCTAAGGTTTAATATAATAATTAAAAGTCTGGGGAAAACAATTTTATGCTCTGTGATTATATTTAACAGTTTTAGATATTTATTTTGCTGTTTTGTATGCATGTGGAAAGACAAAACTGTGTCTGCACAAACCAATTGTGTTGAGTAAATTGAGTTTAAAAGTAAGATTTCAGTAATATAATACTTCTGGAGTTTTGTCTGCAAAACGCTACTAACTTGTTTGACTGAATTTTTCACCCAGTAACTTGTGTATATCAGATAGATACAGTGGTTAAACTGAAGGTTTACTTACATTATGATGTTAAAAGAATTGTGTATCACTTAATATCAAATACGTCCTGTAAGTATTTCAGGAGTAAAAAGATTATTTGTGGGATATACGGAGGATAAAGAGATTTACTATAGTGTGGGTTATTGAAAGTATTTTTAGTGATGTTTACTCTTCTATGAAGATTCCATTTATAAATACCTTATTATCATTTGTTAAATTAAATGACACTATACAGAATGCCTGATGACTTTAATTCATACATTAAATATGCACATATATTTTAACAATATTTGCATCGTATAATACATTTAATAATAACTTGTCATAGTGTTACTCATTAACCATTTCTTTGACTTTAATATTTTTAAAATAAATAAAGTGCTTCCATATGTTATATTAATTTAAATTATTTGTTTCTTAATCCTGGAATGGTGATGTATATATCAGTATTTGATTGGATGTGTTTCCATTTTAACTGAGATTTTGGAAGAAAGCTTTCCCCCAGAACAGTCATTTGAAATATATTAGGATGTCAAGATTCCAAACAATATAGTTCATGTTCTTATTCTTCTACATATGCTTAAATATATTTCTAACAATATATTATTTCCTATAAATAATTTTTCTTGAATTAGCACAAAATGTCTTCGTATTGCAATGCATTTATAAATCATAGTTCATATTAGTAAAAGCAGTTTTTGTAACAAAGTACTACTAGTACTAGTATTATTAAAGCCTAATTAATCATTACTATTTAAAGGCTGAGTTTAGTAGGCACTCATTATTTAAATCATAATAAAAATTTAGATTTTTCATTATTCTCACCAGGTTCCAGGTATAATTGTTCAAATGAGCCAACTTTAAACACACAAAGCCATAGTATTTCTTAAAATTGTGGCTAATTCAGTTTGGGTTACATTGATTGTCAGTATTTTCAACATGTGAATAAAATACTTGAGAAAAGTCATAGCAAGGGTAGAAATTGGGAAGTATTCCCTAAACGTGAATAGAAGAGGAAATGATTCTCTTACTAGTTATCCAATAGTTTCTCAAAGTTCAAGTCAGCTGCTAATTTGGTGAACATGAGATAATAAAATCCACCATTCTTGATGTCTTATTGATGATTTTGAAGTTCTCATACTCATTTTATTTATTTTTTTTAGTATTTTATTTATTTATTTGACAGAGAGAGAGAGAGCGAGAGCAGGAACACAAGCAGGGGAGTGGGAGAGGGAGAAGCAGGCTTCCTGCCAAGCAGGGCGCCCGATGTGGGGCTCGATCCCAGGACCCTGGGATCATGACCTGAACTAAAGGCAGAGGCTTAACTACTGAGCCACCCAGGTGCCCCATCTCATCCTCATTTTAAAATGTCTAATATTTATTTTAAACTCATTCAGTTTTTGAACTAGTCTGAGCCCCATAGTTGAATTATATTTTTTAAAAAAATACTATAAAGGAATTAAGTAATTCCTGCACAATATTTAAAAAGTATATATGAAATGGTCAAAAACATTAAGAAATGTCTCTTCTCCCCCAGCCCCAGAAGAAAGCACCTTTTATAGTTTTATAGTTTCTTTCTTTCCTTTTGTTTTGTTTTATTTTGTTTTTGTGTATGTGTGTCTTGCTCTTGAATATAGAAAGTGAAACACTCAAGAAACTTACAAGTCATATTTTCCCCAAGACTGTTGCTCTCTGGGATCTGAAGGGAATTGCTTTTCTGTAACATATGTCAATAAGCAGGTAGTTAGTTACTGCTTTAGATTTGTCATTAGAAAAATTTCCAAGCATACTGAATATATGCTAGTATTTGTGCCTGTTCATGAAATGAAAAGGAGTCCTGAATATTCCTCCTAAGCAGGACATTTTGGCTTGGCTATCTCCATATACAAACTTAAACTGAATTCAAGCAATGTCATTTTTGCCCCCAAGTAATTGGTTGTTTCCTCTGAACTCCTGTAGCATTTATATATGAAACATACCACTTCTCTTTCTTGATTTATCAACTATAGGTAGAATTTGTTGACTCCTTGCTATAAAGATTAGAAATTTAGGGGCGCCTGGGTGGCTCAGTTGGTTAAGCGTCTGCCTTCAGCCTGGGTCATGATCCCAGGGTCCTGGTCCTGGGATTGAGCCCTGTGTCGGGCTCCCTGCTCAGCGGGAAGCCTGGTTCTCCCTCTCCCACTCCCCCTGCTTGTGTTCCCTCTCTCGCTGTCTCTGTCAAATAAATAAATAAAATCCTTAAAAAAAAAAAAAAAAGAAATTTAGGAATTTTTCAGCACCTACAATTTTTGCTAATTCTATTGTTTTGAGCTCTTTTGATGGTTATCTTTATTACTCAAATAATAAACTTAAATATCTATTTTTTCTATATTGATTCTGTGCTAAAAATGATGGCTCTTAGAAAGAAGCAGCTAGCAAGCTATTTTTATTTTACTTTATGGAACCAATAAATATTTCTGAAGATACAAATGAGAAGGTTCTTAAAACTTCCTTCTGTTCTCTGAATCATCTGATCTCTTGAGACATGTTACATTTGTTCATCTTTTTCATTTTTTTATATTATTGGTTTTCTTCAAATGTCTGAAGTTTTTAGTTGTTGGTTCAATATATGAATGAAGGCTGATAAATAATAAGATTAGTAGCTGGGGTAATTTTTTGCACGGTTGCGTAGGTTTCTTTCAACGATAGGCTTCTCCCTCAAATGGGAGTGTGTTGGCAGGCAGGCTTCACTAGGACTGAGTCAACCAACTGGCACCATTGCCAAAGCTAAGAGTGTTACTTTGGCATGACTGACTTAACTTGCAAGTCTGTAATTGAAGCTGGGAGTTATCTCTAAACTCTGCTCTGCTTATCTTTTGCATTCCTACACCCATATTGGGTGCTTTCTCTAGAAGGATGGCTGTTTTCTTAGTCTAATAATGCACTTCTCACTTTATCCCAGGGGCAAAAGCCACTTGTATGAGAAGCCTGCTCTAAGACTTGGAGAGGATGTGGGAGGAGTAGCTGTTTTATAGTCCTGCCCATTCTGTTTTGTTATTGTTGTTGTGTTTTGTTTTGCTTTAGGCCTGCCCATTCTTGATGGTGGATTTTAATTAATTCCCTGTATGATTGTACCGTGGCCCACCCTTACCCTTTGTGTTCTGTGAGAAGTAAGAATTTACTTCTGGTATTTTGGACTGCTTTTTTCCATATTTCTGTTTGTCAATCTATGCCCTTTTATCTGCTCAATTTCTACCTGGTTTCTCAAACTTTCTGGTCTTCGGCTGGTACCTTTCTTTTTTTCCTCCTCAGCACTGATATAATTTTATTATTCTTAAAACAAAGGGAGAGAAGGGAGGTAGACTTGGCTGCTTATTCTATTATACTAATCCAGAAGTCAGTAGTTCTTTCTAATACCATATAGATATTCATGGTCACCTACTGTGTAAATGTCCGTGTCATAAAATGGCATCCAATGGGCTCCGATATCACCTTCCCCTACCTAAAAAGCAGAAGGTGCTCTGGCTTACAGATTTGCAGACTCCCTTGTAGAGCACAAATTTTGCTTGTTATTTATTTAATTCACAGAGTTCAGGTAGTTTTGATTCCTCCCAAAAACAATTTGAGTTACTTTCTTTCCTTCCCTAGTATTAAAAATATAACCCAAAGAATTCTGCCTACAAGTCAGGCTATCACAAAAATTTAAATCCATGATCTTGACCAAATATTGGAGGGAAGAGCTTTGCTGTTTTAATGTGTTCTGTAGTAAACCCGATAGCCTGCTGTTTCTTCAACCTGGCTCTCCAACCTATGGATCAGCACTAGAAAGCCCGTCACAGAGTTCTACTGATACCGTTGTTTTCCTGCTGCCTGCAGGCTGCCTAGGCGGTTTTGTGTGAACTCTCCATGTGCTTTCCCATTGTGGTGCTTCTTCTTTTTTTTTTTTTAATTTTATTTTATTATGTTATGTTAATCACCATACATTACATCATTAGTTTTTGATGTAGTGTTCCATGATTCATTGTTTGCGTATAACACCCAGTGCTCCGTTCAGTACGTGCCCTCTTTAATACCCATCACCAGACTAACCCATCCCCCCCCCTCCCCTCCAGAACCCTCAGTTTGTTTCTCAGAGTCCATAGTCTCTCATGGTTCGTCTCCCCCTCCGATTCCCCCCCTTCATTTTTCCCTTTCTACTATCTTTTTTTTTTTTTTAACATATAATGTATTATTTGTTTCAGAGGTACAGGTCTGTGATTCATCAGTCTTACACAATTCACAGCGCTCACCATAGCACATACCCTCCCCAATGTCTATCACCCAGCCGCCCCATCCCTCCCACCCCCCACCACTCCAGCAACCCTCAGTTTGTTTCCTGAGGTTAAGAATTCCTCATATCAGTGAGAGCATATGATACATGTCTTTCTCTGATTGACTTATTTCACTCAGCATAACACCCTCCAGTTCCATCCACATCATTGCAAGTGGCAAGATCTCATTCCTTTTGATGGCTGCATAATATTCCATTGTGTATATATACCACATCTTCTTTATCCATTCATCTGTTGATGGACATCTAGGCTCTTTCCACAGTTTGGCTATTGTGGACATTGCTGCTATAAACATCGGGGTGCACGTACCCCTTCAGATCCCTGCATTTGTATCTTATATGCAGATAGATGCAGAGAACCATTAGAGCCATTTGTGACTTTTGTGGGCCTTTCTGGCTTTAAAATTCTTTGGCAATAGAAATGTTGAACAGTTATTTGCTAGAATATGATTAGGGCTGGCATTTGTGTTTGGCTACTGAGGAGAAAGAAGACACGTTAGTATCTAGGGAGAAGTGGATAAGGGGTAGATATGTGTGTTCTTTTCTTGGCCATGCAGGATATGCCCAGTTGGACGAAGAGGGGAAAATTCAGACGATCTATTTTAAATAAAGCACAGTTAGTTTGTTTTTAATAAATGATACTATGATCATACTACATAGTTCCTCAAGAGAAATCATAGACTCAGAAATCTCAAGCAAGAAAAGAAACTTTAAAGTTAATTCCAGACTCTTCCAAAATTATTTTACTATTAACACATGCCTTTTTTCAAAACGCTTTTTATGCTCAAACCAGTATAGCAGTCATCTTCTTTCCCCATATCTCAAAGCTCTAAAAGTACTGCTTTAGGGGCACCTGTGTGGCTCAGTTGGTTAAGCGTCCAACTCTTGATTTTGGCTCAGGTCATGATCTCAGGGTCGTGAGATCAAGCCCTACGTGGGCTCTGCACTGCGCTGGGTATGGAACCTGCTTAAGATTCTCTCTCTCCCTCTCCCTGTGCCCCTCCCCAACCCCTGCATGCACTCTCTCTCTCAAAAACAAAACAAAACAAAAATTGCTGCTTTATACCCAATATTTTCCCAACTTAAATAGAGTGAGTTAAATTTCATTATGCCTACTATGTATGGGCCAGGCATTGGACACTGATAAACTTGACAACTGTAAGACATTCACTCCAACTATCTAACTGGTTAAGGTTTTTAAATGATTCATTTACTGAATTTGTTACACTGTTAGTGTTATTCTATATTGATCAATACAGTTAGCCCTTGAACATTTGTCTAACATTTTTTACAAAGTAGTTTTGGAGATTATTTATATTTAGTCAGTTTAAGATTAGCTGCACTATAGTTTTTGGTAATATAATTACAAAAGATTTGAGAAAAATTATGGCAGTGATTATTGCACTGAACTACCTTGTAGTGAATTGTGTTCACTTATATTTTGAATGGAAGCTACATGGGGATTTTTTTTTTTCAGTGTATGATCTCCAACCAGTTGAGAAGTTAGTGTCAGATTCAGTTCATGAGTCTGTCATGTACTATACATATACTGCATATACCTCAGGGAAGGCATTTTATCTTCTGAACATGGATCTTAATTTGTAAGATGGGGATAACCATTCCTGAACGGACTCACCACATTGTGGATCATGGTCCCAAAAGGTGTGCACAGAGTTACACTTTGGTTATTAATATGAGCTTTTCTTGCACAGCCTACAAGATGCTCAGGAGACCATGTGTTTCTCCCATGCATTCTCTGCAGCCCTACCCATGAACGTTTTACAGTGATGGGTATATTCTGTATCTGCCCTGTCCAACAAAGAAAACACCAGCCATTGTGGCTATTGAGCACTTGAAATATGGCTAGAGTGATTGAGGAGCTGACTGTTTACTTTTATATAATTTTAATTTATTTAAACTTATATAACCATACGTGTCTAGTGTCTACCTTATTGGACCACATAGGGAGAAGATAGAAGTAGCTGAGATGCTATTAGAGTGTTTCTTAAATACAGATATAAAGAGTTACTGTGAGATTTGAATCAGATAATAGTCTAGATGGTAAAACATCTCTCTATATTAAAAAAAATACTTTCCAAATTTAAGTTATGATACATGAAATAGCATTCTACATTTATGTGGCATTCTTGGTGTACACATTACTTAGAGACATTGTCTTCATTATTTATTAATTCTAAAAATACTTTTGGTGTGTATTATTCTTATCAGTAATATTTTTACTTTATTATTTTGAGTTCATGTTTAGCTCTGTGCTTACCTAGATCACTAGAATAATTTGTTGGATGCCTTAATTTGATTTTAAATGAAATACATACCATAAGAAATAAGAATTCCCACAGACATAATGCCTTTTATATGGGAAGACTTTTTTTTAAGCAAATACAAATGGTTATTCTTAATTTATATTCCCCTCTTTGCCTCTCAAGAGATAGCATTACTCCCCATGTCTATTGAACCTATCATGTTCTGTTTTCTTTACTGATCTATTTTAATCCAAATCTGTAAATATTGCCCTCCTCGATTAGCCTTCCTTCTCTAGATTTACTTTCAAGTAGGGTAATAGTCTGTAACTACTTTTAACCTGTCCCTTTGGACTATTAAGGATTCTACATTTAAGGATATATTGTTTTAGAACAATGGATATTACAATAATAAAAGTACAAGTAACATATCTAAGAAGATGAAAGTAATGCAGCATTCTATTATGTTAAAAATTGGCATCTTTTGACACCAGCTTGATATTTCTGTGAATGTCCATTCACCTCAAGTGGTTTCTTCAAATAATGAGTTAGCTCTCATCTATCCTTACAACAATTTGAGGCACCAAATTCAGCTTTGTGGACTGAATGATAAAACATTTGAGGGTCATCTTAGCCATTCTTTGTTTTTTTATTGTCTTTGGTTTTGATCACTGGGTTATAAATACTTGTCTTTATCTGGTTCCTTGGATTCTGTTATCAGTAAATTCTGTAAGGTTAGAATATTGACTATTAAAAATCAGAGATTTGAATTTTAGGTTAAAGCATTTCAAAAATTTTTTTCAAAGAATTTTTATGTATCTTTTAAAAACTTCAGTTTTGAAAAGTAGAAAATAAAGATAAGCAAAAAAAAAAAAAATCATATCTCACCACACAGTTTTAAGATAGCCCAAAAAAAGTTACAATCTGTGTGTGTGTGTGTGTGTGTGTATACGTTTACAGTCTTAATTTTTATTTTTTTTAGGTTGCAGTCATCAGAAAATTGCTGAATCAAAATGTGAACATATTTTTGGTACATATTCCCAGCCAGAAAGTTAGTACCAATTTATAGAACAGCCAGCTAAGCTTGCCCTTAGCTTAGTTTTATATATGGGTATTCCCATTTCCCCATTTCTTTGGCAAAACTGAAGATTATATTTTTTCCTATCATCCCTAATATGATTGATCAAAAACATGTTTCTTATTATTATGTTAATTTGAGTTTTTGACTATTAAAGAAGTTACATAGTTTAGCATATTTATAGACTATTTGTATGTCTCTAGATGAGCCAAACGTAGTAATACCCATTTTGAATCTTCACATATAAAGTATTTCCCCAGTTTACCTGGCCTCAAATCCCCTTTCATGCAGAGTATCTTTTCTCCTGTAACTCATTTTTGGGAAACGTTGTTCTACACTATGTAATATCATATTAAATTTCCAGAATCTATATCAAGAATTCAACAAGCAATCAAATGCAATAGATTGTCATGAAGCAGGTTGCAATCCAATTAGATTCCATTCTTCATTATTTATATGATGCTAAAAAAGTGTAGGCACTAAATAAATCTTAATCAGTTGATTGACCCATTAAACATTGGCAAGTCAGGTCTTTAAATATTATGAAGGTCTTTGCTTAAATGTATCTAAAAAAGTTTCCGTGTCTATTTTGGAAGCATTGCTATTATGTGAAGTTATAAGGACCTATTTTATGAAATAAATATCTTTCAGAAAACTGAAGATACAAATATATACATTTCAAAAAATAAATAACATAGTTGGTTTATTGTTATATGTCAAAATGTGGCCTGTTTTAACAATATTATTAACATGCATTCTCCACTTATCAGTTTATTTCTAATATTTAAATAATGTCTACATAATTCCTCTATATAGTGAATTATATAGAATGTGAACTCTTTTAAGAAAAAAAAATCCCAAGTCTACGTATTAACTCTGCTAAGTGGCTTGTGGGGTTAATGGGAAGTTCAGTTTAGGCAAATCATCTACATTGGGCTGCCCACCCCATCCTCACCCCCACCCCCAACTTAATTACTCTGTCAATCACAATTAGTATTGTTATACATTTTTCACAGCTGCCTGATCAGTGCTTTGTTTCAACCAAGTTTAGCAAATGGATGGCAGATTGAAAGTAGTGTTGAGCAGGGGAGGATACTATGTTGAGTATTCTCATTTTGAAGCTCTTCCATTGTTATATAACATATACATAAAGCAAATGAGTAAAGTATACTAAATAAACAAGAAGTTTGCAAAAACAAAGTCATAAGCGAGAGCCAATTCTAATAATGGGATTATTTAAAACACAAGCATTGGGGAGTAAAACTTTGCTTCCATTGTTTCACTGAATTTTTCTGAAAGGCAGCAGGTATTTAAGCAAAGTCTATATTCATAAGAATATGTGTATGTTGAAACAAACTATGTTGTTGACATCTCCTACTCGGGCACCACTTCTGTTAAAACTCCAAAGACTGAATTAAGGTTTTACCTAGTTTTTAAATGCCATCAGGTAGAATTTAATCTGCATTGTATGTCCCTGGATATATATATTTTTTTATTTTCAATAGATAAAGATATTTTCTTAGGGTTGTAAACTGCTTGCAGAAAGAGAAAAAGCAAAATAAAGAAGTGGCAGACATTGTAAGCCATATACATTTTATTAAAAACAGTGATTTCAAATCTGGTACTTTGACCTTTAAAACTCTGTTCATCTTTGCAAGGAGCAAGTGCATATTATTTATAACATAATGAACTTATATTATGAGGAAACAGTCATAATAAGGAATTGGCATGCTTATGATTCATAAAATTGATTATATAATACCTGCCCTAATTGGTCATTCCTGCCTAGTAACCGAGAGAAAGGTGAAAATCCTATGCTATTTTAATTTTTCCATCTTAATTATAATACTTTCTTGCTACAGGCTTTATGGTATTAACTTCCCATGTTGTAATTAACCACTACATATCTATATTAATTTTTCTATTTTCTTGAACCCACAAACCTTTTTCATTATGTTATCATAAAGAGAATGGTATTAAACACCTGAACACAGATCTGTGGCCCCGGTGATATAATACTGATCTCAGAACTTTCTGCCTAACAGTTCTGAAGCGTCTTATTTTCACAATCTGACCCTCTTCCTTTCCTGAAAGAAGTTTATGATAAGGGCAAGAACAGAGAGGAGTAGATACCCAAATATCAATTTAGTAAACAAAGGGTAGAGATATTTACATTGGAATGTAATAGAGGTAAATTGCTTTGTAAGGACTTCATTCTTTTATTCACCATTAGTTGAATGTCAAATAAGGGGTAGGTATTCTGTTTGACCTTGCAGGAAACGCAAGGATCCACAGGGCAAATCCCCAAAAGATTACCATATGGGAAGCCAAAAACCAGGTGTAAGGATTGACAAATATCCTGATCGTTTTGATTACAACAATACTGAAGAATACAAGTTCATATTGGAATGTATAAGACGATTGCATATCCAGACTGGGAGTTCCTGGTGGGGGTCAGTCAGGAGAAACTTTCCAGAATATGTGACAACTGAGATCCATTTGAAGACAGAGTTAGTCGTAATAATTGGGAATATTACTGAGAGGCAAAACATGAAGTGAAAATATAAGACCATTTACACCAGAATAAAGCTACCTAACCATAGGGAAATATTTCAGATTTTTTTCCCGGAGTCCCGAAGGCATGTTCCACATCTAAGTGTCTCATGTGGGCTATCAGGTGGAGTCAGTAGTCTCAGCATTAAAACACAGCAATTAAAAGTGCTGGTATCTGCAGCAGTTATTTCTCCTTATCAGAAATATCACATTTTCCCTATGTTATTGAAGAAAGAAATCATGGTTCCCTCGAAATGTTTTGTCTTTACGAAAACCCACCTTTCCTTGAAGTGGGTATTGCACTAACCCCTTGGATGTGCTTCCGAGGTTTATGACGAGCGATTGTCCGATTTCTTTAGGCATTCCAGCCTGAGGAAGTAATGCCCCGATTGCAGACTGGAAGCTGGAAAAAAGCTATCTGGGGTGCCCAAATCTGGCAACGTTTCACTATTTAAAGGCAAAATGGAAAATATCTGGAAAGTCAGATGCCCCCAGGAGAGAGTTTTTTGAAGCAGGTCCCTCTTGGGCTGATTATAAGACTAATCAGCCATTTATCAAGCAAGCCATTATGTATCTGACCATATGAATAAACATAATTCATGCAAATATAATTTATGTTAAATACATTCTCGAGTTATTATGCACAATATTTTCTTCATCAAAAAGCAGTGACCAAAAGTGCACATATATTTGCAGTAATTCCTTTCTGCATCTTGAATTTCCCATTTTCCTCCTGCCATTGATGAGAGAGTGGCAGTTTCTCTGATTAAGTTCTCCCCCTCCATACATGTCCCAGGTATTTGGAAGAGCGTTGCTTATTTCAGAGGCTATACATTAGGATAATATTCTTAGATAGTCTGGTGTGTAACATTTTATCAGTACTTTAGATTTTATTTTATTAACAAATCTTGACATCCTAGAAGGAGTCCCTGTCCTGGGCTCATTAATAAACAAATTTGAACATACAGTCTCAGTCCTGACCTCAGAGGTACCCATTAGTGACTTCTCTCTATTGTACTGAAATGTAATCACAGACACTGAAGTAGCAGACCATTTTCTTTGTTAATCAAAAATAATTCAGAATCATTACAGTTCAAAAAAAAAAAAGCAAGCTCTGTAGACCCTTTGTTTTTGAGTGAAAAAAATTGGGGGCTCCTCTTAATGCTCATATTTTTAAGATACTCATGATAGAATTTAAATCATTGTTGCAAACATAAAGTGGCATTTCTGTGTACAGTCTTTTTAAAAAAGAGTCAGTTTATTACATGTAAATCTGAAAGGTTATAGTCACCCACTCTGGACATGGAAAAGTTCCATAATTTATGAGTATGCCTCTCTGTCAGGAGTATCCTATGTCTAAAGCCCTGAAACCCTCCTCCTCTCCACGTTTCCACCGTTCATTAAAGGCATACCCATTCAAATGTTCCAAATATATTTTCACGGAATGTATTTTAAAATCTCTTTAAAAACAAATATTGCGGGGCAGCTGGGTGGCTCAGTCGTTAAGCGCCTGCCTTCGGCTCAGGTCATGATCCCAGGGTCCCGGGATCGAGCCCCGCATCGGGCTCCCTGCTCCGCGGGAGGTCTGCTTCTCCCTCTCCCACTCCCCCTGCTTGTGTTCCCTCTCTCGCTGTGTCTCTGTCAAATAAATACATAAAATCTTTAAAAAAGTAAATAAAAATAAAAACAAATATTGCTTATCCATGAAGCAGAGGTACCATTTATTTCCAGTGTCATGTACATTACACTCAAGCCTCTATTTCTTTGTCAGTCATTAAGATCTATCATTATATACTGATAATCTTATGCAAGAGGCTCAGACATTCAGGCATCACCATAAAGGCCAGAAAAGATGGCAAATGTGTTTCACAGCCAGTGTATGTCCTACACAAGAGCACCAGGTTACAAGGCAATCAGGGCCCAAATTCAACCTACATTCTTCCCCCAAGCCATACACCTGAAACACTAAATCTGCCCAAAGATTCCTGAGTACTTCATGGATTAGTGGTGGCTCTTTGACCAGGATAAATAGCCTTCCATCAAATACAACAAAACATATAGACTCCTTTCAACCAGTAGGCTTGCAACAGTCAACTTGACTAAAAGAGCTGAATGGTGGTGGTTTTTTTTTTTTCCCCTCTCTCTGTGGAAATGTACATGTGTGCACTTAACTCAAATAATTATCTCATCTATTCATGCCAGTGTGGATAGTGCACGACTCTACCTCAGATAAAATACAAATGTGTTGTCCCTGTAAACCCCACCTTTTTTAGGGGCTGACCCTACTATGATAATCTTGAATCTCCAAGAAACGTAAAGGGTGTGTTTATGCCTATTTTATCAATATATAACTAAATCAGTATTAGAATAAATTTCATCTCCTATAACACTGGTGTTCTTTGGATTCTGTTATCATAATCATGAATACTCTTGTGGTCAAGATCCCTTAAGTAAAAGGGATGGATAGCTCTACCTTGAGGCATTAGATTTACATTCCAAGGCCAGGCAAACCAGTTCATCTTTCTTCATTTTTATAGTCATCCCATACTTGCTCTGTTGTAAGGCACACACACTTTTATTATTCAGATACGTCTACAAGTGAGTATAAACATGGGGAGGTTTCCACCCAAAAGTTATTATTAAATCAATGATATATCTTACGGTGAATACTGCCTTACAATTGAAGAATTGTGATTTCTTAGTATGGTATTCCATCTGTTATCAATTTGAGTGACAATTTTGTTCAGCCTAAAGTGGAGGGAGGCAGAATTTCTCTAATGGTGAGCTATGAGTTTGACTTTGATTTTTCCTATGTGTTAGTTAGAATCTTTAATATTAATATCTTAATGCCATTTGTTTCTAAAGTAAACATTTTTAAAATTGTTCATTCTGAAATACACATAACAGAAATTTAGCATCTTTTTTTACGTGTTTAATTCAGTACTGTTAAGTACATTTACATTATTGTGCAATCCCTCTCCAGAACTTTATCTTGCAAACTGAAACTCTATACCCATTAAACAACATTAAGTAAGCGTTTTATGAAGTATAATCTATACCAAAAAAGTACATTAGTCAGAAGTATGCAGCTACAGATTTTCACAAAGTGAATATGCCCATGTACCCAGCATCCAGACTGAGCAATAGATAGAACATTACTGGCACTTCTCTCACTCTCAGTTACTACTCTGTACAACTGTTATTTTAGATGTTGACTTTGGATCCAGCAACATTGCTAAATTCACTTATGCATTCTGGTAGATTGTAGATTTTTTTGGATTTTCTACATACACAGCCATGTTGTTCACAAATAATGATACCTTTTTTTCTCTGATTTATTGAGTTATTATGCTGTCCTTGACTTATTGTACTATCTAGGACTTTCATTAGAATGATGAATAAATCGGGGGATAATGGGCATGTTTGTTTTATCTCCCTTTCTTGGGGGGGTGGGGGAAACTTTCTATATTTCTCCAATAGGTATGATGTTGGCTGTAGGTTTCTGTAGCTACTGTCTCAGATTAAGGAAGTTCCCATGTATTCCTAATTTGCCACAGGTTTCCATCCTGAACAGGTGTTGAATTATTTCGACCTTTTTTCCTGCATATATTAAGATTATCATATTATCTTAATTGATAATAAGATTTAATTAATGTTATTAATTGATTTAATTGATTTTCAAATACTAAACTAATGGGAAAGTTTTGTTTAAGACTGGTATTATTTCTTTCTGAAATTTTAGAAGAAATTTAGGTAAAGTAAACTGGGCCTGGATATTTCTTTGTGGGAAAGGTTCTAATTCAATTTTTTTAATAGATGTGGGATTATTTGGATTTTCTACTACTTTTGCTAAGGTTTTTCTAGGAATTGGTTCAGTTCATCTAAAACTTTAAATTCACTGGCATACATTTTTAATAATATCCTTGTATTTTAATACCTATATGATCTGTAATGATATTCTTTCTTAACTTACAATATTGGTTATTTTAATCTTTTATTTTTATAAGATCAGTATTGATAAAGTTATATCAGTTCTTTTTTAAGGAACATTTATTTTGTTGTTTTTCCTTTATTGCATTTTTAGGACACAGCTAAACTTTAAAAAAATTAATAAACTTTATATTTTAGAGCAATTTTGGGGTAATAGACAAACTGAGCAGAAAGTAAAGTTCTCATAGACAGACTCCTTCCCCTGCTCCTTGCCCTCAGTTACCCTTATTATTAGCTTTGGTGTGATACATTTGTTACAACTGACGAACCGATATTAATACATCATTATTAACTAAAGTCCACATTTTAACATCAATATTGTTTTGCCTTTTCCAGAGCACCATATAGTTGGAATCATACAATATATAGCCTAGTCAGATTGGCTTCTTTTACTTAGCAGTATGCATTTAAGTTTCCTCTGTTTCTTTTCATGGAACAATAACTGTTTGTTTGTTTGTTTTTCACTGAATAATATTCTATTGTATGGATGTACCACAGTTTGTTTATCCATTCACCTATTGGAGGAAATCTTGGTTGCGTCCAAGTTTTGGCAATTATGAATAAAGCTGCCATAAACATTTGTTTGCAGATATTTGTGTAGACCTAAATTTTCAACTCATTTGGATTAATACATAGGACCATGATTGCTGGATTGCATGTTAAAACCATGTTTAGTTTTATAGGTAACTGCCAAATTGTCTTCTGTAATTGCTGTGTCATTTTGCCTTCTCACCAGCAATAAATGGAAATTTCTATCCTCCATATTTTTGCCAGTACTCGGTGTTGTCAGTGTTTTGGATCTTAGCCATTCTAATAGATGTGTAGTGGTGTCTCACTTGTTTGTTTGCTTATTGTTGAGTTTTAAGAGCTTTTTGTATACTTTGGATATGTCTTTTATCAGATACATTTTTTTCTCCCAGTCTGTGGAGTTTTTCATTTTAATGAAGTCTGACTTATCAAATTTTTTTCTTTTATGGATTATGCTTTTTGCATTGTATCCAAAAGCTAATTACCAAACCTGAAATCACCTAGATTTTCCTGTGTTGTCTTCTAGAAGTTTTATAGTATTGTGTTTTACATTATGTCTGTGATCCAAATTCATGCTTTTAAATTTCATTAATTTCTGTCCTTAACTTTATTATTTCTTTTCTTTTACTTTCTTTGGCTTTAATTTACTGTTCCTTTTTTAACCTGTCAAGCTGGATTTTCAGATCATCAATTTTTTAACCTTTCACTGTTTCTAATGTATGTATTTAAGACTATAAATTTTCCTCTAAGCACAGGGTTAGCTGTATCCCACAACTTGATACATTGTAGTTTCATAATCATTCAATTTGAAATATCTTCTAATTTCCATTATGGTTTTTTTTTTTTTCTAATTCATAGATTACTTAGTCATTGTTTAATTTCAAAATATTTTAGGATTCTTTAAATTATTTTTAACACTTATTAATTTCACAATGGTAAGAAACATATGTGACTTCAAGCCTTTGAAATTTGTTGGCACTTGCTTTATGGCCCAGAATAGTCAATGCCAAAGAGTAAGTAGAGTGATAGGAGGTCATCAAAGGCAAGGATCAGGTGCAAAGACATCAGAGTTGTATTCATTAATATCAAAACTTTACTCACTATTGTAAAACCAGAGATGGCTGAGCATTACAAAATGTTCTCAGAACACTTGACTTACATATTAAAATTTAATAATTGTGATTATTTGGGGGTTAAATTACTTTTCCAAACTGAGATTAAGGGAATTCAAGAAAACCTGATTTGCATCCTAATAATAAAAGTATCTCTGACCTTTTATGGATGGCATTTCTGCCATCAATAAATGTTTGTTGGCCTAATGACCAATTAATTGGTAACAAAGAGATCTGAGCTATTTCATCGCTGCAGAAATAGTTTAGATGGTGACTTAACAGGAGGAAAGCAATGTCCTTTAAAGATTTTTTATCCTTTTGGGTTAACGATAAGTTTCAGGGTGATACATAAACTAGCAAGTTGGCATTTTTATAAAATTAAGAATTAAAATTTTAAATGACTTTTCTGTAACAGTGATTGGCCTATAGCTGATATATTCTATAATAGATGACTGATTTTGCTTTTAGAAATTTAGATTATTGTAAGTGACATAAATTTTACCAAGGAAAGTAAGGCTGAACTTAAAATCTTCAAAAGCAAAATCCCTTTAAACAATTAAACTATAAAAACTAAAGTTATGTATTGGTATTTGTTGAAAATTGGTCTGTAGTCTGTGGCTCCACTGTATGGTGCTTTAAAACTTCTTAATTAGAAAAAAATAATATTGATTAATGAATACAAACTTTCAGTTATAAGATGAATAAACTCTGGAGACCTAGTACACATAGTGACTATGGTTAATAATAACATGTTAATACTTAAAATTTGCTAAGAGAGTATAGCTCAAGTGTTCTCAGCACACTCAGACACACCATGGTAACTATGGGAGGTGATGGATATTTTAACGAGTTAGATTGTGGTGATCATTTGACAGTGTATACACATATTACACATCTTGTTGTACACCCTAAATATATACAATTTTTGTTTGTCAAAAACAAAATAAAAATCGGGACACCTGGGTGGCTCAGTCGGTTAAGCGTCTGCCTTCAGCCTGGGTCATGATCCCAGGGTCCTGGGATCGAGTCCCACATCGGGCTCCTTGCTCAGCAGGGAGCCTGCTTCTCCCTCTCTCTCCCTCTGCTTGTGCTCTCTCTGTCAAATAAATAAAATCTTAAAATAAATAAATAAATAAAAATCAAAGCCATCCAAAAAAAAAAATAAAAATGGATCTGCAAAACAGAGAGAGAGAGACTTTGGAAATGCCAAAGAGTCAAGGATGCTTTCAACATATTGTCTGACATCAACTACATGACCATTTGCAACATTAAGTACAGAATAAGTATGCCTAAGATTTTTGTTCTCAGGATGCTTTCTGATGTGTTTATGTTTATTTATGTTTGTTTTGGGAGAAGGGGCAACTTTTCCACCCAAAACTGGCAAATCAACATTTTTACAGTTTATTTCAATGCTTATTAAGATCTCTTAAGTAAATTTGGTTTGTAAAATGTCATTGCTATAAAATGCAGTTTTCCAACAGAAACTAATAAATATTTCAAGATAGACAATTCATAAGTAACTTTCTATACTTTGGTTTTACAGGGGGGAAAATATGGTTCTCTCAATTTTTAAGGCTAGTATATAGATCGTACATTTCAGTTTGCCCACGACAGCCCTGGTTTACATCTGCCTCTTCTGGTGATTATTAATATTGCCTCGTTTTACTCTCATACATGTCCCAGTAAATTCTATGGTCACCCTGTTGGGTAGCCAAGCCTACTTAGGCCTTAAATAAAGACTCCCATAAATCCTGTTACTCGGAGAATGGGGTTTTTAAGAACACCAAGGATTCAACAAAAATGAACTATAGTAAAGGTGGTGAGCAACACCTTGGATTTGGGAGAAAAAGTAATTCAGGTGTCCAATTCTTTCTCATATTTATTCTGTCTTATATCTTGATTTGTCTGAGCCCATAAAAATGGATAATAAAAAGTATGTTATCTAACAAATGGCATAATTACATAAGAAATGTGAAAATACTTTGTAAATTTTAAAATGCTATACAAAAAGGGGAGCCTGGGTGGTTCAGTTGGTTAAGCGTCTGACTTGATTTCAGCTCAGGTCATGATCTCAGGGTCATGGGATAGAGCCCCATGTGGGGCTCTGTGCTCAGTGGGCAGTCTCCTTGAGATTCTTTCTCTCCCTCTGGGCCTCCCACTGCTCTCTCTCTCTCTCTCTAAAATTAATAAATAAAGCTTTAAAAAATAAAATAAAATGCTATACAAATAGTACGAACAAACCCACAGTATGGTTGAACTCACGGTTGTACTTGTCAAGAACACAGGATTAAATTAAGTGTAATTACTATGCAGGAGGGCAATCTATGCCCTGGAAACTTACATTTACATATTTTATCTTGCTATTATATCTTCAGAGAAGATTAACTGACCCTAAAATACTGGAGGATGCCGAAAGTAAAAGTTATAGTCTTGTTTTCATTTCTATATGAGCATTTTCATGCATACTTTAGTATCATAATTTTAAGTAAAGCAGTGTTCACATATTGGAAGTTCTGATGCGGCAGGCCAGGTTCAGGGACCCTGGGAGGGTCCTGCAGGATCAGCCAGGGGGGGCCTTGGCTTCACACAGTATGGAAATCAAATGAGAGCCAACAAGAGGGGAAAGCAGAGTTTATTGAAGATATTGAGAGAGCAGATACAGACGGAGAGACTCGGAAAGGAAAGGAGCATACGTTTTTGCCTGGGGTCTGGGGTTTTTACTGACAATTGTGCTGTGGTGCATGTGTTCTCTCAGGCATCCAGGGACTGGTCAGAACCAGGACAGGGTTCAGGTGTCTATCATAAGTCACTTATTCCCTGGAGGTAGGGGGTTTTGGCGTCAAGATGTCTAGCACCAGTGGTCTGGAATATGCACACAATGGCTTCACTCTGTCATTCCTCAGATATTATCTGTTGGGCCAGAAGACTGCAATATCATTAACTCCTTGTCCCTTACAAGGAGGACATGCATTAAGGCGTATATATGTAAGGCGGGGGTACAGGTCCCAGCAAGAACAGAAGCAGGAAAAGAAGCAAAAGGAAAAAAAACAAACAGACTAGCTTTTTCTTTCATGGGGTCCTTTCAATTCCCCTGTCTCCATTTTAATCCTGATAATTTCAAGGAAAGTTTTTTGAAGCACTACTGTGTAAAAAAACACCTTGCCAGATTGTAGAAGATCAGAGTAAATGAAGCAAAATCATTTCTCTAGTCTGGTTTATGTGCAATTATAATAAAAGGCAGAATGAGATGACTATAATATAATAAAATAAATTCAAGTGAATGCTTAGAAAAGAAAATAATTGATTGCTAATCCGAGCATCCCGGGGATCATTTCATAGAGGTGGCCATGGGACTGAGCCTTGTACGGTGAGGCAGGTTTTGCTAGACTGAGGTGTTTGCCAACACAGTGCGCCCCGGGCTGAGAGAAATGAAAAAGGTAAACTGTCGGAAAGCAAAAGTGCCACGTGTGCTCAGAGCGTGGCAGGTGGGGCTCCTGGTTCTGATGTTTGCCAGGAAGAGGTCTCTAAGGAGATAAACCTGGAAAGGACTTAGGATTAGGTGGTGATAAGGCCTTGTATTTCAAGTAAGGAAAATAAACTCTTTCCTATAAGATTGGAAAACCTTGTTAGTGTTTGACAAGGCTAGAGACATGACGAGATTTGCATTTGGGGAGGGTAATCCTGGCAACGATAAATAGTACTGATTGGAGAAGGAAGGCATTAGAGGCCGGGAGGCCACTGCAAAACTGTAACAAGAGTCCAGATGAAAAATGGTGAAGTATGGAATTCAGACTTGAGGGAGCATGAATGGTGAGGAGGGAGGCAGACAGGAGAGGCGTTGTAGAAATGACTGGGCAGTAGTTACTGACTGACTGAAATTGAATTGAGGTGGAGGGAGGAGTGGAAATTACCTTAGGGTATTGAATTGGGCTCACTGCGAAGGGTGTGCTGTCATTCAGTGAGACACCATCCGCAGTCAGAGAAACAGCTTTGCAGGGTCAAGACTGAGCGTGGAGTTTGGGCGATGTCTGGTTATCTGTATGTGTACAACTGATGGTTTTATTTTCAGGTCTTGAACTCAGAGAAAGTAGCTACAAGTGCCTTATGGGCCAAAAGATAACTTTGCCAAAGCCAACTGTCAAGCTAGACCGACCTAGAAGTTTCAAGAAAATATCCACTGTTCTGAAGACTTATGGAGACTTTAAACATTTTGTGGAATTGGAGGGCTGCCTGAGCTACCCTCCTGCCTCTGTCTGTCCCCTTATTCTGAACCAAGAGGCCTATAGCAGTCCGAAAAGTGACTAACCTCACTAACTGCACGTGGCTAGTTTTTGAAACAATCTGAGCACTATTCCCTTTGCCTGCTCCTCGAGGATTCCCTCTCTGGACATGAAGTCAGAACCGATTAGGAAAATAGGGTGCTGTAGAGACGGAGCCTGTGGAAGCATGATGCATTGTATTTAGGAAGGGCCACCCTCACAAATAAAGACGTGGAGGTGGGAGTGAACAAGGAGCCTTGGTAACAGTATACTTAGAGGGATTGGGTCTTCTGTACTATAATAATGATCAAATTAGAGGAAAGCTAACACTGAGTGCTTACAAAGTGCCAAATACTGTGCTAAGCCCTTCATATGCATTGTCTCATTTAAAGCTGACAATTAATGGGATTTTTGTATTATTATCCCCATTTTACTTCTAAGGAATCTGAAGCAGAGAGAGTTTAAATGCCTTGGCCACATTAGCATTGCTCGTGAGACTTGACTCAGGTTATTCGTCCAGCCCAGCTGACTGTAGAGCCTACCCTTCTAACACTGCTCTGTTATTACATGAAGATGTCACAGACGAGGGGAGTAAGGATTCTACCTTGATCCAGCTGAGCTACACTAGATGAAAGCTTGCTGAAAATTGGGCTAGTGTCTGTTTATTTTATAAAGCCACAGATGCAGAATTGAGAAGATTCAATCTTATCCATGTGGGTAGAGACTCTGGTAAACTGTAATCCACCAAACCTGTCTGTTGGCAAGTGCAAGGCTAGATAGACCACTACTTAAGAAGGAGAAGAAGGAAAAATGTAGAAGAAAGGAAATCCTTTCTACTAAATGAGGGGAAGAATGCATCAAAGAACACTTTACTAAATCACCCAAAAGAAGAGAAATGTAAAAATGTTTGGCATCTTCAATAGGCTTCAGGAAAATATGGGTTTTATAAAACAGGAAGCTGAAAGATCAGAAGTGGTTGAGATGAGAAAGAAATGGTATAAGTTTGGAGAGCATGAGATAAGAATATGATGGAATAAAGATGGCAGAGAAATTAAAATGCAGTATCAGAATTAAATTTTGCTTTAGAGATACAGTAGTTAAAAGTAGTGCGGACACTATAAGTGAAATACCTAATATGGGGGAGAAAATTTTATTCTCCAAAATATAAAAGAAATGTACAGACGTTTTAAAATGTGAGACCATAATAGGGCAGAGAATGGAGTTTGGAACCTAAAAATAATGGGAGTTTCTGAATATAAACATTTCTTGAATGGGAGGAGATCAGAATATTTGAAACAGAGACAGGAATCTAACATAAAATCCAAGAAATTATTCTTAAAAACAAATGAGATAGGGAGAGAGGGAAAGAGGGGAAGAAATTTATACCTTGATATTGGCAAATTTCTTGTAAAATAAACACAAAGGAAATAATGTTCTAGTTATTCAGTTGGAGGGAAAAGGTTTCCCACAGATCAGGTGGGTGAAATGAACTGACTTCAGACTTTTTTTCTCTGTAATACAAATGCCTGAAGACACTGGGACCATATCCACAGAATACTGAAGGCAAAAAAAACTGTGACTCAAAAATTTTATGCATAGTGTGTTACTTTTATAGTGTCGCCTGACAAGTTCCCAGAACTTAGCAAGTTAAAACAGTACCCACTTATCATCCCACAGCTTCTGTGGGCTCCTAGTCTGAGTATAGATCAACTGGATCCTCTGCTATAGATCACGATGTACATCCATTACTTACATAGTGACTTACAGACTGAAGATCTAGCAGCAAACTTGTATTTTATGTAGTTTTTCATAGTAACTATGCTGTGATAACTAAATCTGTTGGGGGACTTAAGTTATTTAACTGCACCATGCAACTAAAATTTTTGCATATCCAGACCAAAGCAAAGACTATCTGTATCTACAAAAGGAATTTTTTCTATGTTTTTGTATTTTCAAATGAATGTTACTGGGTATATATTACTTTTTAAGCAAAAGAAAAGAAATTTCTTGTTAAAAATAGGTGTTAAAATATTTAAAATACACCAACTCTTGATAGTAGTGAAGATAACGAAAACGTAGGTGATTTTTCTTTCATATTTTAGTATTTTATTTATATTATTTATTTTATTTATTTATTTTTTAAGATTTTATTTTTAGGGGCACCTGGGTGGCTCAGTCAACTGAACATCCCACTCTTGGTTTCAGCTCAGGTCATGATCTCAGGGCTGTGAAATCTAGCCCCACTTCGGGCTCCGCGCTGGGCGTGGAGCTTGCTTAAGATTCTGTCTCCCTCTGCCTCTGCTCCTCCCCCACCAAATTTTAAGTAATCTCTACACCCAACGTGGGGTTCACACTCACAACCCTGAGATCAAGAGCCACATGCTCTACTGACTGAGCCAGCCAGGCACGCCCATATTTTAGTATTTAAATTTCAACTTTGAGCATATATTATATATATGATCTTAAAAGAAACCACTTATAAAGGGTAATTTTGTAAATTTTTCCTACATTTATCTATGGTATAATTTAGTCAATAAACATTGAGACCTATTATATACCAGAAACATGGTGGAGGCCATGTATACCTAAGTGAATAAGGCATATTTTCTGTCCTAAAGGACCTTACTGTGTAAGGAGAGACAGACATTGAAACATGTGAATTTAAAAGTGGCATAGTAAGTGTTTTTACATACTATAGACAGAGGACAGAGAAATTACTAAGAATCAGAGGTTTCCCAATGTGAACTGATTCACTGAAAGGAAAGATGTCTAATAACACTTAGCTTTTTTGTTTCTTCTTAAACTATTATTATTTCAATGCTGAAGTTTCTGTGAAGAGGAAGAATTTGAAATAAAATGTGTCTGTGGTTAAAGCATGAGAAATATGTCACTTGCCATCTTTGGACATCTATAGTGAGTTTGTAAAGAGTAATTGAAAAGCCAGTGGAGTTATCTTGTTCTGTGATTCTTCTTCATGATTATGCCAAAAGAAACACATATGTAAATCTTATTTGCATTATTGGGACATAGGAAATGAGATTGTTTTCTGATTCCTCTTTTTTTCTGCTTTGGAAACAGGAATTTTTACTGAGGCTCTCAGATGAACAATTTCAGAAATTTTAATCAAATTCCAACTGTACTCATTTTCTGTTTAGTATTTAAGGAGCTATCATGTTGAAAAGACCATAGGGAAATTATTACATTATATTTTTTATGCCCTCAGAGACACCTCTAAAGGATTTTCCTATTTCCCAAACACCACATCCTGGACCACAACTCAGGAAACATATAACTGATGTGTGGAGAAACTTTCCTCCGTTAAGTTGTTCTTCAAAATAGATTTTTTTAAAGATTTTATTTATTTGAGAGAGAGTGCATGTGATCAGGGGGGAGGGGCAGAAGGAGAGGGACAAGCAGACCCCCCACTGAGCAGGGAGCCAGAAATGGGCCAGTCCCAGAAGTTCTGGGATCATGACCTGAGCCAAAGGCAGAACCTTAACCGACTGAGCCACCCAGGCACCTCTTCAAAGTAGTTTTTTTTAAGATTTTATTTTTAAGTAATCTCTATCCCCATCATGGGGATCAAACTTACAACCCTGAGATCCAGAGTCACATGCTGTACCACCAACTAAGCCAGCCGGCGCCCCCTCAAAATATTTTTTTGATTCCATCTATTTTGTGCCAAATACCACATTAAACCTGAGTACACAGCATTGAACCTGATGGTGTAGCCTTCCTCATGAAGCTTAGGAAGAAAGAACCTGAAGCAGGATGCATTTATGGCTAAATTCACAGGACCTAGAACCACTTGGAATACTTTTTCATTGCTTAAAAGGTCTCCAGGAAGTTTTCCTCTTTGTGCACCCTCCCCATCCAACCTAAACCTGGTATTTAGTTAGAATTGCAATTTCTTTTCTGTTATTTCTGAAGGAAAACGTCTTTACAGACAGCACCTCAGCAGTAACCAAACCATGACAATTACATCCTTAGAGATTTTAGTCTAACATAGTGAGAAGGATGGCTACCAGATGGTCTCAGTGTGAACAAATTGCACAAAATTGCACGGCTTCATGGGTAGAGGTGTACAGATAAATGATGGTAAAGAGAGTGGGAGAGGGAGGAAGTTGCACAGGGAGGTGGGCACGAGGAGTGAAAAGGAAGGGGGTTGAGAATAGAAAGAGAACGAAAAGCAATTTAGATTCATTATGAAAAACTTCTTCAAAGCTACGTTTTAGGGACTCTGTAGAAGTTAACCATATGCAAAAACACTATAGCAGAGTTTTAAAAATGCCTGGAGACAAGGTGGATGTAGTTCATACCAGCACGTTTCTTTCCTCTTGGTGTCACATGGCAAAAAATGAGAAGAGACCCTCTTAAGAACTGAGGATCTGATATTCTGGCTTTGATCCAGAAGATCCAGAGACAGGAGGAGAGGGATCTGGAAACTCACTTCTCTAATGGGAAGAACAGCTAGTGTTCTCTCACCCTTCATATTTTCTGATATTTCTAGTATAGGACTTAATCTTTCACATCGCCTGCTGTAGATGTATGTCTAGGATCCAGACATTACAGACAGACACATCTGTAGGCTTAGAAGCTTCATGAAGGACATGTTGGCAAAAAGTCTTATCTTTTCTCAGGGAGTGAATAAGTGAATAGATGAGTTTCAGGCGGATTTGGATTAATCCCTGTTTAATAAACTCAGAAACAGTGTGCAAGAGAAGGTGAAGAATGTTGAAGGAGCAGTCCTCGTCTTGTGAGGGAAGTGTGATGGAATTTCGGGAAGCCTGACTCTAAAATAGTGGTACTGTTAAGTGACAACATACAGGGCTTGATACACACTTTGGCATTTTTGATATTCCTATAACCAAAGGATTAGTAATTGTCTACCACTTCCAGGTTTTGTCAATTGTATAAAATAATAGCACTTATCATGCCTTTGATATCCACAGATGAAAAGTACCTTACTGATGTAAATTATATTCCCATGGTGTTCCTGAAGAGATCTAATACATTTTATCTAATTTTCCTCTCACCTGTTTATTTTAAATCAGAATTCTTGCTTACTAATACTATTTTGCACCATTTTGCTATATGTTCAGCTGGAAAACCTCACTGGCCTGACAAAATATTTTAGACATTACCATGGTACTAAGGTCACAGCTAAGTTACTTTGTATGATTATATCAGTGGTTTTGCTCAGAGGATTTTTTTTTTTTTTTTTTTTTTTTTTTTATTTGAGAGAGAGAGAATGAGAGACAGAGAGCATGAGAGGGAGGAGGGTCAGAGGGAGAAGCAGACTCCCCGCCGAGCAGGGAGCCCGATGCGGGACTCGATCCCGGGACTCCAGGATCATGACCTGAGCCGAAGGCAGTTGCTTAACCAACTGAGCCACCCAGGCGCCCTCAGAGGATTTTTTTATAATAATTTAAAACTGGTGGGAAGTATTTACTATCATGCATTTTGCACTTGATTGACTCTTAGAAGCATTATTCTTTTTTTTTTTTTTTTAAAGATTTTATTTATTTATTTGACAGAGAGACAGCGAGAGCAGGAACACAAGCAGGGGGAGTGGGAGAGGGAGAAGCGGGCTTCCTGCCGAGCAGGGAGCCCGATGTGGGACTCGATCCCAGGACCCTGGGACCACGACCCGAGCCGAAGGCAGACGCTCAACAACTGAGCCACCCAGGCGCCCTAGAAGCATTATTCTTGGAAAATATTTCTTTTAAAAAGCTGTGAATTATTTATAATCTTAATGTGTTCTATAACTGCATTTTAAAAAATTTTATTTAGTGTTTGAATTAATATATTTACATATTTTAAAATTCAAAAGGTATGAAAAGCAAAAGGTATTTCTTTCACCCCTGTCCCATAGATAGTTCCCTTCCCCAGAGATAATCAATATTATCATTTTTTGGATATCTTCTGGAGATACTTTGTGCATATTCAAGCAATGTGGATATTTTACACAAATGGTAGCATTCCATGCACAATTTTGCACCTTGCTTTCTGCACTAAGAAATAAATTTTGGAAATCATTGCTTTAGCAACCCATGAGGAGCCTCCTCATTCATTTCCATGACTAGATAGTATTCCACTGAAAGATGATGTCGTTTATCCAGTTTCCTATTGATTGCCACCTGGGATGTTTCTAATTTTTTGTTGCTAACAAAAATGCATCAATGAATAGCTCTGAACATATGGCGTTTCACATATGCATAAGTATAACTGAGGATAAGTTTTTAGAGCTGGAACTCCGGGCCAAAGAATATGTTTATTTGTAATTTTGATTGATATTACCCAAAGGCTATCTATAGATCTGTTGCCATTTTGTACTTCCATAACTTAGTGTATGCTTTCTACAACGTCACCAACACAATGTTATTTAACAATCGGATCTTTCCCAATCTGCCAGGCTTCTCAGAATATCTTTAATTTGCCTTCTTTTAGTATGAATTAGGTTGAATGTATTTTCACATCTAAAAGAGGCGTTTTCAGGGCTCCTGGGTGTCTCAGTCTTTAAGCGTCTGCCTTCGGCTCAGGTCATGATCCTAGGGTCCTGGGATCGAGCCCCTCATTGGGCTCCCTGCTGGGCAGGAAGCCTGCTTCTCCCCCTCACACTCTCCCTGCTTGTGTTCCCTCTCTCACTATCTCTCTGTCAAATAAATAAATAAAATCTTTAAAAAAAAATTAAAGAGGCATTTCCTCCAAACCATTCAGTACTTTGCTCATTTTTTCTGTTGGATTGTCAGTCTTTTTCTTGTTGATCTATAGGAGCTTTTCATATATTAGGAAAATTCTGAGTGCAATTATGATCCCCTGTTTATCATTTACTTTTAACTTTGGCTTTGGTTTTTACTATGCAGATTTTTTTGATGCAGTTGATTTATTGACATTTTCTTTTATGGGTTCTGGGTTTTGTGTCATTGTTAGGAAACCTTTCCTCCTCCAAGATTATAAAATAGTTATTCCATGTATTTTGTCTAGAATTTTTATGGTTTTATTTTTTACTTTTAAATCTTTGACCTATTAGAATCTATCCTAATACAATATAAGTGAGGGAGCAAGTGTTTTTATATACACACACAGCATTTACTCAGAAGACATGCTTATCATCATCAATAAGAAACTGAAGTAATATGTGTAAGAATAGTTTATCATTCTGGTGCTTCCCCCCCCCCAACTTTATTGAGGTAAGATTGACAAATAAGAATGTAAGATGTGTACAAAAATGTGTACAGTGTACAAAATGATGACTTGATATACATAAATGTTGTGAGATGACTCTTATCAAGTAAATGAACACATCCATCACTTCACATAGTCACCTTTTTGTGTGTGTGTAGGGTGTGTGAAGTGTGAAATGAAGACATTTAAGTTCTGGTCTCTCTCTTTTTTTTTTTTAAGATTTTATTTATTTATTTGACAGAGAGAGAGAGAGCACAATCAGGGGGAGCGGCAGGCAGAGGGAGAGGGAGAAGCAGGCTCCCCGCTGAACAGAGAGACCGATGCAGGGCTCGATCCCAGGACCCTGGGATCATGACCCGAGCTGAAGGCAGCTGCTTAACTGACTGAGCCACCCAGGTGCCCCAAAGTTCTAGCCTTTTAACAAATTTCAATTATGCGATACAGTGTTATCAACTATAGTCGACATGTTGTGTATTTGATCCTCAGACCATATTCATCTTAAAACTTAAAATTTGTGCCCTTTTACCAACTTCTTCCTATTTTTCCTGCACCCCCCTGCCCTAGCCCCTGACAACCACTTTTCTGCCCTCTGTTTCTGTGAGTTTGATTTTTTTTTTTTTAGATTCCTCATAAGTGATAACATGTAGTATATGTCTTCTCTGTCTGACTTATTTCACTTAACATAATGCCTCCAGTTTCATCCATTGTGTCCCAGATGACAGGATTGCCCCTTTTTAAGTGGCTGAATAACATACCATTGTATGCATATACCACATTTTCTTTATCCATTTGTCTTTTGACACTTAGGTGGTTTCCGTATCTTGGCTATTGTGAATAATGCTGCAGTGAATATGGGAGTGCAGAGATGTTTTTGAAATACTGATTACATTTCCTTTGGATACAAACCTGGAAGTGGAATTTCTGGATCAAATGATAGTTCTATTTTTAATTCCTTGGAGGACCTCTGTGCTGTTTTCCATAGTGACTGCACCGGTTTGCATCCCCACCAACAGTGTGCAAGGCTCCCTTTTCTCCACATCCTCACTAGCATTTGTTATCTCTTCTCTTTTTGATAATAGACATCCTAACAGATGTGAGGTGATATCTTGTGGTTTTGATTTGCATTTCCCTGATGACTAGTGATGCTGAACATCTTTTCATGTACTCATTGGCCACTTCTATATCTTCTTCGGAAAAATGTCTATTCAGACCTTTTGCCCATTTTTTAATTGGATTGGCTTTTTTGCTAGTGAATCGTACGAGTTCCTTGTATATTTAAGATTTTTAACCCCTTATTGGATATGTTTTTCGCAAATATTTTCCCCCATTCCATAGGTTGCCTTTTCATTTTGTTGATGTACCACTTGTTGCTTTGGGTGTCTTCTCCTTCCATCTATGAAAGGACTTTGCTCTGCTTTTTACTCACTTTCCCACAACAATTCTCTTGCAACTAGTTTATTTACCTCAATAGAGAAACATGCCCCAGGTTCTTCTCTCTTAAACAAGTAAGACTCCATGCAATCCACTTACTCTTGTAATTTGGCAATTCTACCATTTACTTTCATAATAACACTGGTAATTAAAAGAATGTCTACTCTCTCAAATCTGTTACTGCCTATTTCCCCCTCCTGTTTCCACAATCTGACTTCTGACCAAACCCTCCCATGAGGTTATTTTAGCCAGTTTCAGTAACCTCCATATTAACCAAGACACAGAGCATTCAATAAATATTGTTTAGGAAATGAACTCCCAAAATTCTATCCTCAGCCCCCTGCTCTTCTCATTCTACACATCTCATACAGATTTATGGGTAACTTCACCTACACTATTACTTCAACTACCATTGATCTGCTAATGGCTCCCAAATCTAAATCTGAGGCCATTACTTTCTGGTTCAAGGACCACATGTAGAGCAGCTTAGTGGACTTCCTACTAAGAGATATCACAGGTCCCTTAAACTCAGCATGCTCAACATCGAATTTATTACTTTTCCATTCAAACTAATCCTCTTCCTGTGTTTTTTTACCTTTGTAAATGAAGCTATCATCTGCTCAGATTACTTTGAGTCATCTAGATGACTCTTTCCCATTCATATAATCAATCAAATCCTGCATGTTCATATGATATTTGTCTTTCTCTGACTGACTTATTTTGCTTTGCATGATACTCTCTAGCTCCATCCATGTTGTTGCAAACGGCAAGATTTCATTCTTTTTGATGGTTGAGTAATATTCCATTGTATATGTATACCACATTCTTCTTTTGCTCAGATCTAAAATTAGGATTTGGCTTAGGGCCAGAATAACAGTTAGGGTTAGGGTTAGGGACGGTGTGAGGGTATATGTGTGCCATTCAGAAACCTCTCCAGAGGGATAACTTTAGGGTAAGGGAGGTGGTTGAGGGTATTGGTTAAATAGGTAAAGGGGATTAAGGAATGCACTTGTGATGAGCACCGGGTATCGTATAGAAGTGTTGAATCCCTATATTGTACACCTGAATTTAATATTACACTGTATGTTGACCTAAGTGGAATTAAAATACAAACTTAAAAGAAAATCCTGTGTGTTCAAATTCTTTCACACTTCTCAACTCCTCTTCCTCTCCATTCTACTCAAGTAATCTAAAATGTCCACAATGACCTCCTAACTAGCATTGTTGCCATAGATATTCCTAAAATTCAAATCTGGTCATATCATTTTTCTTCAGTCCTTCAAGGTGTCTATGTTTATCCCCTATTCAAGCAGTTCTTAGAGAAGAAATGTTTATCTTCGGAATTTAGTAGCCATGGACCTCTCACAATCTGGTTCCCACCTACCTGTGCTGTATGTACCCCACGCCCATACCCTAGTCATAGGAATGACTTGCCATTGCCCAAAAGAGTCTTGCTTTTACTAATGCCTTCCTTCTGCCTAGAGAAGCCTTACAACATTCTTAATTCCTATTTATTCATTAAAACTCAACTTAAGCATTACCTCTTCTTGAAAGCCCTTTCTCATTCTGCCATGCTCATCTCTGTCCTAATTCTTCCTTGTGTTCATCTCTCATAACCCTTGCCACACTGAACTCTAATTATGCATTTATTTACCTTCCTTGCCACCACCAGAGGTAGCAACTTTTGGTTGGTTGGTTTGATGAATGAATGATTACAGGAGGGTTTATTCTTTAAGAAATTACCTAACAAGAAACTATGATTAGAACATAGAGCCAAAGTTGGAGAAAGATAAAACCTAGATACCAACCAAACAAAACAAAACCTGGGTTACTAGTATGGACAAAGCCAGAAACAGGAATGGAAACTAAGACACAAGGAATCTCGTAAGCAGGAGTTAGAACTAAAACATTTAGAACCCCAAAAATGGGTACCAGTAGAGCCTGTTGCCAGGTAGCCTTATTGGGCCTTGGGGACTGCGAGGCTGGGTTGGGATTTGAGAAAGGTGAGCTTGCTCAGTTTTCCTGCTGCACAACAAACAAAACCAAAACTTTTTGTTTGGCATATACTTTGTACCTGAATATTATTTTTGAATAAATAGTTAAATTCATAAATGTATGCACAGAACTCTATTAACGGATACTATATACCACATTTTTTAAAAGATTTTATTTATTTATTTGTCGGAGAGAGAGAGAGCACACAAACAGGGGGAGCGGCAGGCAGAGGGAGAGGGAGAAGCAGGCTCCCTGCTGAGCAGGGAGCCCAATGCAGGACTCGATCCCAGAACCCTGTGATCATGACCCAAGCCGAAGGCAGATGCCCAACCAACTGAGCCACCCAGGTGCCCCATATACCACATTTTTAAAAAATTTCTGCTTAGAAATCCCTCAGGATTCAGTGTAGATTTTTTTTTTATTGTTTCATTAGGTTGGTAAACCTTTTTTTTTTTATTATGTTATGTTAATCACCATACGTTACATCATTAGTTTTTGATGTAGTGTTCCATGATTCATTGTTTGTGTATAACACCCAGTGCTCCATGTGTACGTGCCCTCTTTAATACCCATCACCAGGCTAACCCATCCCCCCGCCCCCCGCCCCCCTCCCCTTGAACCCTCAGTTTGTTTCTCAGAGTCCACAGTCTCTCATGGTTCATCTCCCCCTCCAATTTCCCCCCCTTCATTTTTCCCTTCCTGCTATCTTCTTCTTCTTTTTTTTTTTTTTTTTAGCATATAATGTATTATTTGTTTCAGGGGTACAGGTCTGTGATTCAACAGTCTTACACAATTCATAGCGCTCACCATAGCACATACCCTCCCCAATGTCTATCACCCAGCCACCCCATCCCTCCCAGAGAGGATTCAGTGTAGATTATGAGATCCCAACTTTTTAACATTTTTAGATCTTAAGATTGGGTAGAGACTACTGGTGGGATAGGCTGTCTTAGCATTCCAGTTGTATAAACTGAGACAAATTATTATGTATAATTAAGTCTCTGGAAGGGGTTTGTCTGAGGAAAGAGGGAAGGAGGGCTGGAAGATCATCTGAGTGGTTACCATGTTTTATCACAATTAATCCTAAGAATAACCTAGCGAAATGGATGTTCTTAGTTCTGTGTTACTGACAGAGGAATAGTGTCTCAGAGAAA